>NW_026624119.1:0-1306 GCF_030028575.1 Malurus melanocephalus | reverse complement strand
CCATGGATCATTCCAGGCTGGGAAAACAAATCCCTTGAACCTTCTCAGAAGTTCTTCCATGCTGACCCCCGCAGAAATTAAGCAAAATTATCAGTATTTAATTATCTTTTAATGCTCCAAACTCGTAACAGGAGTTATTGGCTCAGAGTCAGTGAAGAAAACAGAACTTTGGGGTTTCAATARAGAATTATCAGAATTTGCCCAGGTTAATTGCAAATAAACCTGTGCACACTCCAGGAAYACCCACAGAACTAATTCCCAGGTTGTGTCTGTTTTAGAAGGTTCAAACTCGACTCAGGTTTCCATTTCTCCAGGAAGATAATTAGATTTTCAGTCCATTCACGCTGAGATGCTGCTTTAACACTCTAGGTCGTRTTTCCCTTTAATTAAATCCAAGAAACTACCAAAAACAGGTAAAGTGAGAAGCATTTTCAAGCGATTGTTGTTTCTGTCATTGAAAATGTCTGTTTTTAAGCCCAGAAAAGACTGAATTCCCCAAAATGCCATCACAATTCAGACTGAAGTGCCACAGACCCTTCAGCCTCCTCAGTGGGATGTTTTTTTTCCAAGCCCTACAGCTTGAAGTGGGTTTGCAGCAGTTGAGGTCCCAGCAAACATCACAGTGAGGGCAAGCTCACCTTTATAAAACAACATTGACCTAGGAGCACATCAGACAATTTATTGATAAACACCTCAAAACTCAAAACCTGCATCAATGTGCAACCCAGTCCCAGGGAAAAAACCTTCCCCAGCACCAGCCAGGCTTCTGGAAAGCGGAATTGGAAAGGATGGAGTGTTATAGTGTGGAATTTATAGGGATAATTTGATAGGAATAAACGGGACAGGGAAAACTCAGCTTGGAATACAGCTGGGACAAGAACCTTTCAGCACCAACAGCACAACGAGGGCTTTTCAGCCTTGGATTTTTGAGTCCAGGAAGGAGTTTTTCCCTGGAATACATCGGGCCACGCTGCCATGCTCAGGGATACAGCAGAGCAGCCTCGGGATCAGCGCGTTTTAACAATTTTAACCATTTTTTAACCATTTTAACCCTTCCCTGCTCTTTGCAACCATGGCTCTCTCCAACCTTTTTATCTCCCCAATCATCACTTTTAAATCTCTCCAGCCATCACTTTTATCACCCCAATCTTCACTTTTATCTCTCCAACCATCACTTCTATCTCTCCAACCTTTTTATCTCTCCAACTATCACTTTTCTCTCCCCAACCATCACTTTTATGTCCCCAACCATCACTTTTCTCTCCTTTAATCACTTCTGAAGACACATCCCCTGCTCTTCCACCCC
>NW_026624118.1:147067-165795 GCF_030028575.1 Malurus melanocephalus | reverse complement strand
GTGTTTGTGCACACAGGCTGGGCTGTGCCCAGACACAGCCCCCCACCAGCTCTGTAACACCTAATTTACCTTCCTGCTGCAGAACAAACACTGCAGGGAGCTCATTGCACGAGGTGATTGCTCTGAGTGCCACGTCTTTGTCTTCCTTCCTCCCGAGGGCTGTGTGTGTCCTTCAGCAGGACAGGGACCAACATGGGGCCCCGAGGCCCTGGTGGTTCCAGCGGTGACGTTGCTGCTGTGGTCCTGCCACGGTGTTTGGTCAGGATCCTTGACAATCTGCTTTCGTAGAGGGAAAATTTAAGGGCTTAAATTTTAGCACTGCAGAATATTTTACAACTCATTTGAAACTCAGTTTTCTAAGTGAGCCAGTGAGTAATACTTTCAAATATACAAATGCTTTCAAAACCTGACTCTCCCACGTGTATTCCAGCATCCTTCACGCTGGTGTGAGGGATGGACCCACCCAGGTGCACCAAGAGCAGCAGGGTCCTGGCACTTTCCAGGCTCTGAAATGGTGAATACCTGGGAAAATACTGGTCTATGCACACTGATGCTTCCCCAGCTTTCCTGGCACTGTAAATCAGAATTTACAGGACCTGTGTAGTGGCATTTTGGATCCATGACATCTCGTCCTGTGTGTGTGTTGATGTCACTGTGCAGTCTGGGCTGTTGTTGGTCTCCCATTGCTGAGCAGAGCCATGTCCTGTGTCTGTCAGTGGGTTTATTCTCATTCCCTCCTGCCCCAGGGAAGCGTGACTGACTTCCTTCCCCCCTTCCTTCTCTCTGAGCTGAGTGAGCCCATTCCTTGGAGCACAGGAATGGAATAGCTCTACTCCTGGGAGAGAAAATGTATACAGCAGCTATTTATAACCTGTACATGAATGCATGATTTAATGTAGTTAAATATTCATATGGTGAGTGCCAAGACTTTCTACAGAGCGTTGTTACGTGAATCAAAGTGAAGGCAAATGCGTAGAACCATGGAAGGGTTTGGGCTTCAAGGCTTTTAAAGGCTGTGGAGTCCAAACCCCTGCCATGGACAGGGACACCTTCCAGAAGCCCAGAGTGCCCTGGGCCCTGTGCAGTCCCCCTTCCCCCGGCACAAAGCAGGGCTCAGTGGCACCTGGCACCTCAGGACAGCAGCAGTGTCCAATGGCACTGTGACCTCCACCGTGTCCCAGCACTGCTTGGGGAGACAAAACTCAGCTTCTTCCCAAAAAACGGCCTCAGATGTGCATTGCTTGGAGTGTTGCCTCCACACATGGTGGTTCCAGGACATTATCCAGGGGTTGTGGTTGTGTGTAGCTACAGGGAAGTGTCAGTGCTCTGACCACTTCCAGCCCTTCCATGGGAGCCACCAACCACAGGGATTTGCTGCAGAGACCACCAATGAACRTCCTCAAGCAATGTTGTGCCTGCACTGTTTCTAGAAGGACAAARAACACAGAGGTGCAGGAGGTGGGTGCTGCCCAAGGCACAGGTGTGGTGGGATGGACATGCTGTGGTGGGACTCTCAGCCTGGCAGCTCCTGCCCAGGGTCTCCAGAGGGAATGGTCAGTGCTGAGAGCTCTGCTAACAGCAAAGAGCTGCCTGGCTGAGAGCCACACCAGGCTGGAGTGTCAGGGGGCATCTTCCACCTGCCAAGCTGGGAGTAGTTGCTCTGAACAGCTCGAGAACTGAAAAGTGGCTGTTGGTTTCTCTGGGAAAGYTGTGAACTCCAGGAGAAGTGTGTGAGGAGTGTGGCTGTGGACAGAGCTGGCATTTGGGGGCTCTGCTGTGGGACTGCAGTACTGGCTGGGAGAGCAGGAGTTGTGTGGCTGTTAGGCTTTCCCTGGGATGTGGTTTTGCCTGGTCATGCYCATAGAATCATRGARTAGTTTGGRTTGGAAAGCTGTGTAGACCATTYRGGAGGTTCTGGGTGCTCTCTTAGGCTCCTTGTTGCTTTGGCAGGAATGTTATCTGGTTTGATTTTGATCCTGGGGGTGTTTAGTGAGCAGGGTCCTCAGTGCTGACAGATGTCGACTGTTGTAAATACAGAAATGCAAGTTGGAAAACAGGAAAAAAGCAAAAGTGTTCAGGGATGAGGGTACTCTCTATTACTCATGGAATAGTAGGTCCCTCTGCCCTCTGTGTCTGCTSAGATCCAGAGTGGATGCTGCAGTGCTGTCACAGTGTGTCTGACACGCAGGCTGGTGCTGGGCCCTGGATCTGCAGCCATCAAACAGCCACAGGCTCGGGCCAGGTGCTGCTTTGCCATTTCCAAGTGACCTCCTCAGTTTCAGTAATAACTCCAGATATTCTCTTATTTCCAATGGATGGTTTTCATCCCGTTTAAATTCGTGCCTTGTCCTCTCCCYTCCCCTTCCCTAGGGAAAAGGACAATTGTGTGCTGCACCCACCCRTGTCCCTGGAGCAGTGCTGGTCCCTGGGCAGCTGTGGCAGGGCTGTGACAGGGGCAGGTGGCAATAGCTGGTGGCTGTCCCTGYCCTTGGCTCTGTGGGGCTGYTCTGGGTCCCTGYGTGACCGYGGGAGCCGATGTGAAATGCTTTGGCCTTCCTGGTCAGGGTTGGCTCTCCCCATTTCCACCACCATGGATGGGGTTATCCCTTCCTGGAGCAGCACTGGGCATTTTCCCTTAYCCAGATCCGAGCTTGGAGGGCCAGCTCTGGTCTGTTGCTGGGAGCTGGAGCAGCCGGGGTGGCCCAGGAGTGCAGGTTCCATGGGGAGCTGGATGCTGCCTCCAGCCTGGCTGCCATCCCAGCCTGTCCCATCCCTGTCCCATCCCTGTCCCCACTGTCCCCTGATGGCTCGTGTGAGCAGTGTGGTGTGAGGCAGCATCTGAGGGGCTGCACCCCGAGCCCCGCAGTGCACGTGTGTCACAACGTTACGGAATAGTCAGGACAAACCCAGGCACCGATGCGAAGCCACTTGGAGAGGAGCTTGTCCTTGTGCTGCCGTATTTATCTGAATTGGAATTCGGAATGTTTACCTCAGTGTACATAGCTCAACCTTTCCCTGGGAGGAAAGGGGAATTGCATGGAGCAATCGCTGTCCCATTGCTTTGCCAAACTCCTCATCCTCTCCCAGCCGGGCTCCGCATCGGTACCGACTGTCCCTCTTGGACCTTTATAGGATGTGAATGGTAAAAATGTGAATATTTGTTGTTTACTTCCTTAGCAGAACTCCCGATGCCGTGTTTGTATGGGAAATCAGCCTGAGCAGACCCATATGCAATCGGTTTTACTTTATTATAAACTGTATATGATGTACAAACTAATAAAAACTCAAACGACGACAGTGTCACTGTTGTTCTTGAACAGGCAGATGAAGGAGATATTCCAGCTGTGTATTCCARTGCTGGAGCGATCTGGGCGCTGGGGGTGTGGGCTCAGCCGGCCCCTGAGCAGGTGCTGCCAAATMCCTTTCAGAGCTTTGGTGGAACAAACCCTCGAGGTTCTGTCAGGAGAGGCCCTGGCTGAGCGTTGGGCACTCGGCTGCTGCCAGTGCGGAAAGGTTTCTCCATGGAGGGTCGCAGGTGCTCTGGGTGGGTTTATAGCTCACTATTTTATGTTATAATGAGAATTTATTCTCATCCTTTGCTTTGGAACAGCAGGAATTAGTTTGCTTTCACGGCACCAAAGCTGTCCCTGCTTTTGGCCTCAACATTCGGAGGAGAAATTCTCCTTGCCCTGGCACCACTGGACTCGGGGTGAGCTGTGCCCAGTGCCAGCCCCAGCCCAGCCCACGCCTCAAACACGGTCAGTATTTACAGTGTTAGTGTGGGTTAATGTCACTCTGCTGCTCCCCAGACCCTGAGCCAGAGCAGGAGGTTGAGCTGGGGCCTGACCTGGGGCTGTTAGTGGAGCTTTGAGTTAAAACAATGCCCAGGAGCCACTGCCCTGCTGGGCCAGGGCCTGGCAGAGCACAAACCCAAGTCTCAATAAAACTGATTTAATGACAGAAGTGCTGGGTCAGTAACTTCCAGCCGGGGTTTAGGTTCGAGCAGACGTGAGTTACAGTTACAGTGCCTCCTTTCCTACACTACAGGGTTACTCCAGCCTAACTCTTAACATTCAAGTGCATTAGAGGAAGGGAGTAAAATCTTGCATGAAGTCCAGTTGGGTACTTCAGACATGATTTTAGTTTCTATCAAATAAGATGGAAAAGACATTAGTTCATCTCTTCCACACCCTGCCAAGGCAGGATTGTTCCCTACAGGACATGGGATGGTGCTTGGTCCAGCCCAGGTGGAGGAAAGTGGCCAGAGCCACTGGAGGAATCKGCTCCCTGTCCTGGTGTTTCATTTGATTCCCCCTAAATCCAAGGCTGGTGTCTTTAAGACATCACCTGGCACAGTGCCTTCCTCCTGGCTGTCCCCAGAGCATCTCTGCTGCGAGGGACAGCAGCAGGGCTGGAGCCCACTGGGCAGCTGYGGGACCGGCCTGGGATTGGGGCTGCCAGGACCCGCTGCCCTCAGCAAGGTCTGTCCTTAGGGGCCAAACCCTTGGTAAGGACAGGACTCCTGAGTGACTGACCCCTGCCAGGAGTGACCCACGCCCGGGTCTCGCTCRTTCTGACCCCGTCATGGGCTGCCAGAACGGCCGGGGTCAGTCCCTGGCTGTGGGAGGGGAGGGACATCCTGAGTTCCCTTGGCTTCAGACCARCGACTGACAGGCTTTGGGCAGTGCCAACAGGTAAAGATCGAACGATTGTGGTTCAGAGGGAAGCGGTAAAAGCCCAGAGTTGATCTTCCTCCAAGGAAGAAAACAAGCAGGACACCCCAGCTGGTTCTCTCCAAAATTTGCATAAAATCCGGTGACAGTTTCAGTTAGGAGTTGCTTGTTTTCTTCCTTTTCTGAGGCTGATAACTCCCCAGAGGCTTCACGCTGGGGTGGGCAGAAGGGTTGACTTTAGTAAAGGTAGAATTATTTCTCTTTACACTTTTAAGGTTACAGGAGTTACTTGCCTTTTAAAAACAAACCGAGGAGAGCTGCCCTGCCTGCGTTCCTAGATGATGGTGCAGGAGCTAAAGGCAGAGCCCCGTTTGTTGGTGCTCTGCGTCGGCACGAGTTTCCCCTTCCCATAATATCCCGAGAATATCGCCCTCACATCGATCTTTTTAGACAGAACGAGCATCCACATACCGTTATCAAAATACAGCAGTTTCCCTCCTCCGATTTCCCCCACTTGCTCCCCTTTGTTCCCCGCCTTTTCCAGCTTCACAAACTCCAGCAGGTCGAGCCCGGTCTGCACGGCTTCCACGCCGTTGGCACAGCCCAGGGTGATGTGGGCACGGCTGCCCCGCGGGAGGTTGTCCGTGGGCAGGATCTTGTCAGCATCCCCGGGCCACAGCAGCAGCTGCTGCTCGCTCAGCTCGATGCGAGCCCCGACAGTCTTTGTGGTGATGAACAGAGCCGAGATGGAGAGGGTGAAGCCTTTGCCGTAGGAAGCTTTCACAGCCTGCAGGAGAGGGAATGCAGAGGGAGCAGGGTTAGGTCTGTGGGTGGGGATTCACAGAGCTGCACTGGGGTCACTGTACCCCCTGCTCATGGCAACTCTTGCTGTGACATGGTTGAAATACCCAGTGCAAGGAGAGGGTCAGTGCCTGATGTCAAAATCTTCGTCCTTCACAAATTCAGATATTTAACCTGGGCTTATGTGCTCTGAAATAATCGCTCTGGGAATGTGAATACCTCAATTCATCATCACTCAACTCAAGCTGTCAGAGATGGTGCTGGAAGCTGTGTGTGACGGGGGAAAGTGGAAGGATTTTGTTTGGAAATAGGAAACAACCACTTCTCCACAATTCCAAGTTTTCTCTTGCACAGGCCACATGGACGTAGTTCCTATCCCTACATTTGGCCTCTTGGCTCAGAGCAAAGCCCGTCCCCATCCTCCCCCAGGCTCACAGACACTCTGCTGGGGATGGGGGGGACATTGGGGGTGTGGAGTGGAGGTGAGACCCCAACACTCACTTCCTGCTGAGCGTATTCCTCGGCTCCGGCTGCTTTTCCAAACTCGGTGTATTTTGTGGTGCAGTGCAGGACTCCAGGCGGCCTCTTCACAAAGTAGCTGGTGAGATCTATTTTGATTTTGGGATCTTCGATAGCAGAAGGAACTGCAGATACAGGAAAACAGTGTCAYTGTCACAGAGTGATCCCCCTGATGTCACCCCATGAGCCCCAGTCCCATCTCAGCTCCCTTCCCTACCCCAACCTTCACATCTCATCCCTCTGACTGCTGGGGAGCACTGGGTGGAAAACCAAACCCTTCCCTCCTCCCAGGCTCCCCACAGATGCAGCCAGAGAACTGAAACTTCTGTGCATCATCGTGGCTCGTTTTAAACCTGGTGATGTGAGAGCTCCCTAAGGGATGGGATTGTTCAGCCTTTCCCATTTCTCTCTCTTTGCCTTTTTCCCACCCAACCCAGTGGAACCAGGGGACACTCAGGACTCCACATCCTGCTGCTGACACCCAATCCCAGCACCCTGTGGGGCCAAAGCTAAACAGACTTGGAAAATTCCTTAATTTATTTGTATTCACAAAAGCAACTTTGTCAACTATGAGGATCAGTTTAGTAGCTTTAAAAAGCTTTTCTTTCTGACAGCTTTTAGAAGCTGATCAGACTTGTTAACATCAACAGGTAAGAACATGGTAAGAAAATATTTATACATACAGTATTTACTCTCCTTCTTGAAGGCTTTGAGACTCCCAAGCTCATCCAAGAATGCCTGGCCAGCCTTCCTTAGGATCTCCGAACTTCTTTTGCTCAAAAACCACCCAAAATACATGGGGAGGAATTCCTTCTCCAAGCTCGGCTTCATCTTCTTCAGCTCTTCCACAGAGAGTTTCCACTGATTCTTGTCTTTTAGCTGGGGACAATCCAAGCGCCACGGGGTTTTGGGCTCGGCGAAGATGACTTTGTAGCGGTACTTGTCAGCAATGTCAAAGAGCTGGTCCAGCCGTTCCCGCTCGTGGTGRGTGTCATCCAAAACGATGACGCTGATCTCCCGTTTGCAATAGTCAACTAGATCCTCATCGACCTTGGAGTACTCTTCAGGAATGGAGCTTCTTATTAAGGGTGTAATTTTATAGTGGTCGACAGAGATGACCTTGCAGGCGTCTTTGTACCGATCGTGGATGGCCTGGGCCAGGGTGGACTTCCCACTGCCAGGCAAGCCCCGGAGGATGAAAAAGGTTTTGGATTCTTTGAGCGTGGAGATGGTTTCTTCATCGTCCAGGAATGGGAAGTGCAAACTCTCAGGTCTCTCTTTYGCTGATTGAGTAGACATTTTTCTAAATATTTTAGGCAGGAAAGGGTGACTCTTCTTGGAGAAGCCTCTGTTCTGGAATGGAAGGAGRAAACACTTTGCAGGGCAGGAACCCCAGAGACACCCACCTTTAGTGGAAAGGATGTGGCACAGAGAGCATTTCCCCCACACTCCCTCGCTTGGGTGCCCTGCTGAGCTGACACCCCCTCCCACAGCAGGGACCTGCATCCCACCCGAGGGCTGAAGGTTCAGCCCCGCTCCCYGCTCTGGCCTCTGCAGCTGCAGCCCTGCCCTGCCAGGAAGGGGTTTTTCAGTCACCGTGAGCTGCCAYAAAGCCCCAGCCCAGGCAGAGCTCCTCGTGTGCTCTTTATTTAGAGCYCACATGTCCTCTGAACGCTTGAACAAACCCCTGTGGCTGCCGGATTTGAGGGCAGTGACCAGTGGAGGAGTTCAAGAGGAACGGAAAGTCCCAGCAGGTGGAGAGCTGCCACCCTCTCGTCCCTTCACCCGAATCACAAACCTATTCCCAGGGAAGAGGCTGATTCCTAAAGCAAGGATGACGCTGTCTCTGTCAGAGCTGCAMTGAGGATCAGCAGCTGAGTGCCTCRMAGGAGGGAATTTGAGCTTCTCTCAGGAAGAACAACTGAGCTTCCAGGAAAGCCAAACCCCTCCCAGCAGCTGCGAGGCAGAACTCGAAAGTGAAACCTCGAGGGCTGGGGAAATGAAACRCTGCTGGTTGGTTGGCAGCAGTGAGCGGGAAATGCCGCTGGGAGCTGGCAARGGCTCTCCCTCCYCTCCTGCCAGCAGCTCCGGTAAGTRGAATCCCAGATTAATTCCCAGCAGAGCCTGGGAAAACACTCAAAGGAAAGGGGGGATTCCTTCAGCTGTGCGAGACCTCAGTAGCATCAACGAGGCAGACACTGTTTGTTGGGTCAATACATGAACTTTCCACCTCCCCAGCTGCCTGTGAGCCAGTCCAGCCTGGAGCCTATTGGACCTGCTGAAAAACCACAACAGTGATGCCCAAGGAGTGAGTTTTGCYTTTAATGCAAAAATTGAGAGGTTTTACATAAAACATAACTGCTCTGCCTGGGCCAGAAAAATATTTTTCCAGTTTGCGGAGTGATGCTGTTTTACAAAAAAAAAACATTTTTCAGGTGTTGAATTTCCCCATCTCTTTATTCCAGAAGATGGAAATGGAGCAGGAGCAGGACCCCACAGCTCCCACAGGCGCTTGCCTCCCCTGGGGTCAGCTGCAGCCGCATACTCAGGCGGGGACCCCGAGTGCTCCCATGGGGACAAACGGGTCCTGAGAGCAGCGGAGAACTCCGGGCTCCCCAGCGACCCCCGTGCTGCCTTCCCCGCGGACTYGGGGCTCAAAGTGCTCACACAGGAGGCAGCCGGTGAGTTACCTGGAGCGCTGCTCCTTCTCGCAGCGCAGGTGCCCCGTTTGCCAGGGGGTCGCACGGCCGAAGGCGGTGCTGCGGTGGCCCCGGGCAGGGCTGTCCCCGCACCGCGCTGTCCCCGCACCGCGCTGTCCCCGCACCGCGCTGTCCCCGCACCGGGCAGTCCCGCGGGCGGGGGCCGGGGCCGCTGTTCTGCCGCGGCAGCTGCTGAGGGGACTGAGGCGCTTTTCAGCCCCAGTAAACAAAGGAACAATCGCGGCCCCCCCCGGGTCATTGTTCGCCGCCGGCTCGGAGACAACGGGCGCCTTCACGGCCCGGGCCGGGCGGACAAAGGCTCCGCAGAGCCCGGGGGAGCGGGGTCTCGCCGGACAATCTCCCATTGAGCCGGGCCCGGCCCCCCCGCCGCCCCCACAAAGCTCCCGCTTGTGTCCGGCTCCCCATGGAACAGGGGATCGGGTGGACAGAGCGATCGCTCCCGGTCCCGGGCTGTCCGTGCCCCGGCAGCCCCCAGAGTGTCCCGGGACCCCCGGGATGGAGTCACGGTCCCCCGGGGCCGTTCCCGGGGCTCGGCTGCCTCCGCGTCCTCCCAGACCCATCGCCCACGTGTCGCCAACGCCGCCGGCGCTTCCACCCTCCTGGGAATCGGAACCATTGCCCGGACRGGGCRGCGGCCCCGATCCCGGTCCYAGYCCCGATCCCAGTCCCCRTCCCGCCGGCCCCTCTTACCATGGTGAGGGCAGCGGCTCCGGGGCGGCCGCCGGTGCGGAGCGGCGCGGCGGGGAAGCGGCTCTGGGGCGGGCGCGGCCGCCGCTCCTTTCATAGCCCCGGGGTTCGCCCGCCCCCGAGGGCCGGCCCGAACCCTCCCCGGGGCGCCGGGGGGGCCCGGGCTCAGCCCCCCGCCCCGCCTGGCAGCTCCGCTCCGCTCCCATGAGGAGCTGGTCCCGGGGATGCTGCCGGGACAGTTCTGAGCTGCGGCGGGCCCGGGGCCGCGAGAGGGGGATACGGGACGGGGAAAGGCAGCGCTCTGAGCACGGCGGCAGCTCAGACCAGCTCCTTCCCCGCTGGGGACACACCACTCCAGTGCTSGGTATGGTTCTTGCTCAACATTTATTTCATTTTCCCGCCCCGGCTCTATTTTTCCCCATTGCTCTCCTTTACGTTTCCCCCTCTTAAACGTTTCTGTCTACTGTACCGTTTCCACCCGCTTCTGTATCTTTTCAGGCTTCTTGTTCTGGCTTTTCCTCTTCTGGCTTTTCCTCTTTTGGCTCTTCCTCTTTCGGCTTTTCCTCTTCTGACTTTTTCTCTTCTGGCTCTTCTTCTTTCGGTTTTTCCTCTTTCGGTTTTTCCTCTTGATTCCCTGGGTGTTGTACCACTTCCTTCTTCTCTTCCGCCTTCTCGATGCTGTTTTTTATGTCTTCATCGCTGGTGGGACCATCTGGGAAGGAAAAAGGGAACTTAAGCCAAGTCTTGGTACTCAGCAGCTGGGCATGAGAAAGGGCCCCGGGCTCCCTTACCCTCACCAGGAATCTCTGACTCCCATCTAGGTTTTAGGACATGACCCGGGGGCTGCGGGCACAACTCCCTGCCAGGACCCCCCAGAGGGACAGGGCAGGGCTGGAGTGTCGGTGACACCGGGTTGGGCTGCAGGGGACACTCAGGGAGCGCTGTCATCTCCTACTCCAATGGACCTGGGAGCACAGCTGGATCAATGATGGACTTCCACCAGGATTTAAATKCAATATTTGCAAGGAAATGGGTGCTGTGGGAATKCTRAGGTGCTGCTGATGTGCTCCAGAASAAGAAAGTGGGGTRTTTTCCATTTCTGGGTGCAGAGGTGTGAACGACAAGTACCTTTATGTGAGGGAACCATCGAGTGTTTCTTGCTTTTGTTCAGCTCCTCAATGTAGCTTTTGCTCACACTATCCAAGGCCTGAAAGGGATGTGGTTCTTAATAAAAGCCCCAGAAATGYAGTTCCATAGCCCACCCATTCATTTTCTTTTGCTCCTTGCTATTATTACCCGGTCATTTCCTACTCTAAAACTCTGCATTTCTACAGCATTCCTGGCTGGAGCACCCCAGCTGGGATAACACTATGCACAGATGCTGCCCAGAGCTCCTCCTCCCTGCAGCTGCCCCCTTACCGCAATGATGCCACTTTGAGCATCTTCACCAGGCACAAGCTTSGCCTTCTCCAGGGCCTTTTCAAAGTTCAAGATCGCAGAACGGTAATCTTTCAATTTCACTGGAACAGAAAAGGATATCAGGTGGTTTGCCCAGGATCAGGAGAGCAGCAAGGATTAATCAAGCCAATCCTGATCTGGGCAGTTGTTCTGGCTGTTAAATCTCAGAGATGTTTTCAGACCAGCTTCCCCAGCCTGAGAGCAAAACCCATGCCCACATCTTTACCTTGTGCCTGTGCCACCAGCACGGTGGCGTGGAGCTGCCACTCCACATCTCTCTCTTCATCTGCTGCYTGCAGAGACCTCTGGCCATAATCTTGGGCTGCTTCAGCTTTATTCAGCTCGAGGTAGCACCGGCCAATTTCGTGGAAGAGCCAGGCCTTCTCCAGGCTGGATTGGGCCAGTGGAATCTTCTGCTCCCAGCTTCAAGCAGAGTAAGACAGACATACCTTTACCAACTCCTACTGGGCACAGTTWCAACTCAGCTGCTGATTTGACAGCAAAATGTTCAGATGTGAAAACTTCCCCAGGCCCTGCTGAGAACACACAACTGAAGAGTCATGATTTGGGTCACTCCAACCCTCTGCTGYCTTTCCTGCTGGGCTGTACCTACGTGTTGATGGCCTGCTGGAACCTGCCAAGTCGGGCATACACGTGGCCAATGTTGTCAAGGGCTCGGGACACGGCATCCGGCAGAGAGCTGTGACAGGGAGACAAAGGGATTGTGGCACTGACATTGTCCCGTTCCTTACTCAGTCTGGGTTTTTTCAGCCTCCCGTTGGTGCTCCCCATCCCCTCAGGGAAACGGTGGGAAGCAAAGGGCCCAGGTCAGACTGAAAGTCATGAAATCAAGGTTGGTTTTTGATTTTTTTACAGCTCTGGTAGCTGACCCCATGACACACAGAGAAAATGGTTTAGCTTTGCCTTTATTATTAATTTCTGTGCTAATCTGGCGGTCCATGGGAAAGTCTTTCCCTTTTTTTTTGTCTCAGTTCCCTCTGTGTCCCTGACACTCATGGATGATTTCTGTCTTTCAAAGACCCAAAAAGGTGTCTGCAGTGTGTCTGCAGGCTCCTGACAGCAGCCCTGATCCTGTGCTTGGACCGAGCTTTACTCCATATTACAGGCAGCTCCTTCTATAATACGGGACCCTGTGAGCTGTAATTTTTTTCCTTAATTATCCTTTTTCTCATCTTCAGAAGCAGTTCTGCCTATCCTCGTCTTAGAGATGGAAAAACCTATGAGACGTGCGGATAAATGCGATGGGACTSAGGGAATCACGGACYGGTTTGGGTGRRAAAGGACCATAAGGATGATCCAGTGCAAACCCCCGTGTTAGAATCATTAACTCGAGTAATTAACGAGTCATTAGCGGCACCTCCAGCTGCAGCCACCAGAGGGCGCGGCCCGCCCGTCACCGCGGGTCCTTAAGCGCAGCTCAGCGTTCAGAGCGGTCCCAAAGCCGGGAATCTGCTCCCGCCTCTCTCCTGATAATTCCTGCCTTTATCTGGCCTACCCCGRGAGTGGGATCACTAGGAGAGAGGCAGCCTGCTCCTAAACCGACATTCATTTCCAAAAGGATTTTTGAAAATTAAAAACAGCCACTCAATGACATTTTGAAAGCCCAGTGTGCTACTGACAAAAATAAACCCCAAATAATTTCAAGCCACTGTTCCTTGGTTTCTGCTATGCTTTGCAAACTCTTGCTAAATCTAAGACTACATTTTGCTCCACTGTTGAAGAGCTGTRGGATATGTCCAGTGCAGACAGGTAAGTGCACCAGGATTAGACCTTTATTTCAAGCCATGCTTAATGTATGAAAAGAGGTTTAAGATAAAATGGAGCAGAAAACTGGTGCAATTTCAAGCCTGATCTTCCTGAGAAGGAAGTGCCGGCTCAAGTGCTGAGACTGGRACTTGTGTTCTTTTGCTTTGCTTCAGCAGAGGTTTTGATGTGCCCAGCACTGTGAGTCCTTAAAAATCTGCTTCAGGCTCCTTATTTTTTAAATAGTGACAATAAAAAGCCACCACAGACCCTAATACTTGGGCAAAGTTGAATGTGTAGCCCTGTTCAACTCCCAGGTGAGAATTACATTACCTAATGCTGAAACACCTCCACAGAGGTRCTTTCCCCTTTCCCCACCCACCTGAACTTCCCAGTCCTTACTTCTGCCTGGCACATTCCAGATCCAACTTATGGCTGCGCAGAGCTGCCTCCATCTGTTCCATCGCCAGCTGTGCRTTGCCCATGTTGCTGTAGAGGTTCCCAATCAGCTCATTCTTGTTGGGAACTTCATCCTCTGCCCACCCTTGTATCTTTTTCAGCAGATGCTCAGCTCTCCTGCAGCTTTCCTTAGCGGAGCCTCTGGCCAGCACTGGGGACAGGGAGCAGAGTTTGACATTGAGAAGTTGTGAATTCCCCGTCAGTGGAAGTGTTCCTGGCCAGGTTTGATGAGGGTTGGAGCCACCCAGTCTAGTGGAAGGTGTCCCTGCCCATGGTGGGGAGGGTGGAACGGGGTGAACTTCAAGGTCCCTTCCCACCCAAACCATTCTGGGATTCTGTGATACTCAGGAATTGAGATGTGGTGAAGTGGTAACCCTCAGACAAAGCTTGGGAATAGTGAAATCTCCCCACAGCAGTGGGAGGCACTCATCTTCCAGCAGGAACCTACACAGCTCAATGTCCTCCATATTCTTWGCGATGAATCTGCCGATGTCGGATGTTTTCCGTTTCTTGTCGTACATCCGTCCCTGCAGGAGGCGCTTGCGCTCGTACTCCCGGGCGTAAATCGGCTTCTGCTGCTGCCAGAAATCCCGGCGGTTGTTCAGGTAGGAAATGCCATCCAATATCAGCGCCTCGATTTTGATCCCTTTTCTTGTGGTGGTCTGCATCAAGTCTAGGAATAGGATAGGGTAGAACACAGGTGAAAATCAACAGATCTGAGCTGCTGCTCAGTGAGGAATTAATTTGGGATGTTTTTTCTTCTCTGACATACACAGTCCTGGAAGTGAAAGTGTCCCAATTCCTCAGAGCTGAGGTGATGGGGAGTTAATGAAAAACTGTCACCCATCCTGTGTGGTTCAGTGAGCTGAGCTGGTGTTCCAGCCCCACATCTGCTGCCTTCCCTGCTGATCAGAGCCAAGAAGGGGCCCAAAAAGTGAAGCCAGGTGTGGCCAGGTGTTCTTTGGGACAGAACATCTGTATGGCACATCTGTATTGACAGGGCACTTTGAACAGTGCTGTGGATCAGGTTGGCAGGTGGAAACTGGAAACCAGACCGCCCACGTATATAATTAATACTGGCAATACAGTAAAACCTAGGAGCAGACCAAATCTTAATCACTTCTCTATTTCTGGCTGAAAAGTTCCCTAGAAATATGACTAAAGGAGAATCATCTTGGTGGCTTTTTCTAAAATAAGATACTTCTCCAATTCCTGCRTGTTGACCTTAACAGCATTTATAACAAACCCTCAGAGGAATCACAGCCCCATGAGCAGAAATGCCTGTGTCCCCATCCCTGTGAGCACCCATGTGCTATGTGAGCTGTGGTACAACTAAGGAAGAGTCACAGGGCTCTAAAAGAAGAAGAGAAATGAAGGATAAAAGAAAAGGATGAAAGAAAAGTAGAAGCTGCTGAGAAGGAAAAACACCTTCATCCTTGAGCAACTTCTCCAGGTACGCCTTGTCAGCATAAAGCTCTCCCAGAAGCTGATGCTCTGTTTTTACACTTTTCTTCTTTGTYGGTTTTTGATCCTTAGGCGGTTTGCTCTGCTGCATCTGTTTGTCTTTTTTGCTCTGCAGCTACAAAAAAGCAAAAGGAGTTGGGGAAGGTCAGTGGGGAGCACTGGAATGAGCAGAATTCTGTTTTCACTCCATATAAGAAGCTTATTTTTTTAAATAAAAGCAAGAAGTCAGTGTCTCACCAGTTGCATTGGCTGTGAGCAACTGAAATTCTGCAGCCAATTGTGTTCCCTGAGGACCACAAGGATGTTACAGAAAGTGCAACAACTAGTTCTAGCCCCTCAAAGGGACAAGACACTTCTGCAAAGGAACATCCAAMAGTGAAGCAATAGAGAAAGTGTCCATTATCAAAACTGTGATCCTTAAACATCAGGTAARCCCAAAGTCAATATTGGAGCTCACTGTACCCTCCTCGACCTCTGGGCTGTTACTCATTAGCCTCGGGTGGGTGACTGGCAGCACCCCCACATACAGGCTGGAGGAGAAACTCCAAACTTTATTGTGTTCCTGCATGGTGACTTTTCCTGCCCTTCCACTTAAAATTCTGGGTGGATTGAGCCAGACCTGCATTAGCAACAGGTGACAAACACTCTCATGGCAGGCCAGTGTGTTTTAATGCCCAGAAGGCCCCTCAGCAGGCCCACTGCTCCCACAGCCATGGCCCTGTGGGGACTATCACCCATCTCATGCCCATTTCAGGCAGTTTTAGCATCACAACAACTCCAGAAGCTCCTTCAGCAAGAGCCCTGTGCTGTACCTCTGCCTGCCTGCTCACGAAGCCCAGCTCCTTCTTGCTCTCCAGCTTCACCAAGGATGGATCTGCAGACACAGAGGAGTCTGTGTTAGTGCTCCCCAGCAGCCATGCAGGGTGTTGTGAGTAAAATGCCCACAAAGGTGCCAAACCCAAAATGCTCAGTTTGAACCAGAGCTTTTCTAATTCTTTCCCATGGAATAGGGGGCGTTGGTGTGTTCTGGGAGCAGGGAATGCAGCTTATCCACCAGCTCCTCTGGGGATTTTAAATCWCATGGCACCAGGGGCTCCTGTTGCAATATTCCTACAGACAGGGTGCATCCTGCATGGAAACTGAAGAAGGAGAAGGATGTATGTTCTTCTGGGGGATCACAGCTGGAGCATAAAACAGAAGGAAAGCTTCTGCAATTCAGACAATTATTTTACAGTGCACAGGTTTGTGCACTGATCAGAGCAAAACACCCATGGTGTTTTCACTGCCCCCAGTTCCATTGTTATTCTGCATTCCAGGAAGGGAGAGTGAGGAATAGCTCTTTATTTGGCCCGAAAGAAGGACAGAGCTTCTGAGGCTGCTACAGAATTCCCTTCAGCTCAGCCTCAGAGCTCAGACCAGCATGAACACAGGCAGATCTTGATCCTTCCAGATGAAGCAGAGTCAGGAAAGCAGTTTGGGGATGCACCCTGTCAATGTGTGTGCATTTCCCAAMTATTCAAACATCCAGCTCCATGCTGATGTGCTTCCATGCTTCCCTGTATCTCGGATATACTGACTGATTTTTAAATGAGTTTTTAATTTTTTTAATCCATTCCCAYGCCTGCAGCCCAGAAGCTTGAGGGTGGTTAGAGCTCTTGGCTCAGGGTACAGAGTTGGGAAGATTTCAGCTGGGACCTGTGACAATATCTGAGCCTTGTGCTAAGCTCAGGAAGCAGCAGGAATGGAGGAAAGCAAGCCAGATCTGGAACCCTTCCCTGTTTTTTAAATAACTATCCCATATGAAAGCGCTGCAGGCTCTGGTGCCACTGGCACGTGTTAATCCCTGGCACYGGGGGAGGGCTGAAGTTTTGAAATTTTGGGAGAGGGAGGCCCTGGACTATCTGGGGATCTGTGTAGGGTGTGAGTGGGGCGTGGCAGGCTCTGGGATGCACCGGAGCAGAGCGGTTCCAACCCACCAGGCAGGTTGGGCAGCTCCAGACAGCCCTGCATGGCTGCTTCACTCACGTGTCACAGGTGGCAGCCCCAGGTGAGATGGTCTGTGCCTCACACTGGGACACGTCCTGTCCATGTGCACTGGCAGGGCTGAGAGAAAAACTGAGGGAAAAGGGACAAGTTTTCTGTTTGTTTTGAACCCCACGAGGTCCTTGGCCTTCCCTGTCTCTACTGGACCTGCTCTGTGAGCTGAGCCAGGAATGATGAAAGCAGAGCTCATTACAAGAGTCAACAGTTTCACTGCTCTTGTGCAATGAAAWTTGGAGGAGAGTCAGGATTTCAGGAGGCCAGTCTGAGGTAGCACGGCACATTTCATTCCAAACTTTGAATCCAACGATAAAGGTCTCAAAATGGATTCTGTAATTAGCACTGGAGGTAGATCACAGAATCACAGAATCCCAGAATGGTTTAGATCGGAAAAGAACTTAGAGCTTATCCAGTTCCATCTCCTGGAATTCCTCCTCCCACRGGCAGGGACATCTTCCACTGTCCCAGGGTGCTCCAAGCCCCATCCAACCTGGCCTTGGACATTTCCAGGGATCCAGGGGCAGCCACAGCTTCTCTGGGCAACCTTTGCCAGGGCCTCTCCACCCCCACAGGCAAGAATTTCTTCCCAATATCCCATCTAACCCTGCCATCTGATAGTGGGAAGCCATTCCCCCTTATCCTGGCATTCCAGGCCCTTGTAAACAATGTCTCCAACTTTCTTGTCACCTCCACTCTGTACTGGGAATGCCATAATCGGGTTGCTGATGAGATGAGCTGCTCTGCTCTGTATTCCCTGGAGCGCTTCCATGATGATTTTGGAAATGTGAGTGTCAGGATTTACCTACAGAGCTAAAGGGATCAGACACTGTGTGTGAACAGGCATTCAGGGGTGAAAAAAAAAGAATGAAAGGAGAGCAGGGTTGGCTCTTTGTGGTGCTTCCAGATTTATCTGCCACAAATACCATGGATCCAGAAGCAGAAACGCTCTGGTGTGGGGCCCTTGGAGCACTTGCAGAGCTGATTTGCCATCAGCTGTGCCCTGAGCAGCATCGTCCAGGCTCATGGGGGCCAGAAAGTGACMCTCCTTACGCCCAATGCAGTTGACAATCGCCTCCTCGGCCTTGTTGATGCCCAGCTGGAACTTGTGCAGATCTGGGCGGAGCCTTTGGCCTCGGTGGTAAAACACCAGCGCAAACTCAAAGTCACCCATGGAGTACAGTGTCTCTGCCTTTTGGTAAAGCCCCTAAAATGACATTTGGGAAAAAAAAAATTAATTAAAATGAGGGAAAACTTGCATGGAACTCAAGTAACTCCTGCCAGGCAGAAGTGAAAGCCCAGGGCTGTAACAACTCACATGAATTAAACCCCAAACCTGGAAGTGTCTGAACACCTCAAAAGCTCAGAACAACAGAAATCTCAGGAGTGTTTGGAGTGAGCTCTTTGCTCAGACCCCACAGTGTCTTGGCCACCCCACTCATACCCCTTCAGCTGGTTACCTCAGAGAATGCTTTGTCGTGTTGGAGCGAGGCTTCAGCATCTTTCAAGGAGTTTGCTGTGTCTCCAAGTTTCAGGAAACACCTGGAGCGGGTGACAAGGCAGTGCTTGTCTCCTGCCCTCAGCTTCAGCGCCTGGAACCACAGACATGGACATGTCACCARTGTTAGCTCAACACCACAAATACACAAGTGCAGGTATTTGGGGCCACCTGGACAGTTTCCACGTGGACTTGATGATGGATGGGGATAAAACCACTGAAAAGAGTCTTTTGTTGTTCACAGGTTCTCTTGTGCTGCAGGCGCTGTCCTGACCCTGAACTGCCCCGTCCGGGTTACCCCTCGAGCCGAGACCTCCTGCGGTCCCTCCGAGCCTCCCCCTCTCGCCGCGGGTGCCTCTTCCCCCTCTGAACCGGGCCGTGTCCCYTCACGGCGGYCCCCCTGAGGCCCCTCCCGCCGCAGGCAGCCCGGTGCCCTCAGACCGCGGCGCCCTCACGTCGTTGAAGCAGCACAGAGCCTTCTCGTGCAGTCCCCGCCGGCCCAGGGCTATTCCCTCGCTCATGAGRTTCCCGAAGGTGGAGATGGGCAGATCATCATCGTCCGCCATGGCTGCGCCGCCACGCCGTTGCCAAGCAACGGTCAGCGGACAGTTCACTTCCGGTGAGCTGCCCCGCCCCGGAAGTGACGCA
>NW_026624118.1:100351-145562 GCF_030028575.1 Malurus melanocephalus | reverse complement strand
GGCTCCGGTCCCGCTCCCCGGCCGCCGCGGGGGTGGGAGGCGGGGTGGGGGTCACGCCAGGGTGGGGAGACACRCACAGCCGAGCTCTGGAGAGGGAGGCCGGGCTGACACACCCCGTCCCCGGGGAGCCGGGCAGGGAATTTCAGGCGGTTTGAAGCGTTCTGTTTTCCAGCGAGRTTGCGGTGTGAGACGCATGGTGCTCGGGAGGGCTGTGCCCAGCCCGGTGACGCGGTCATGGGGACACGACAGCCCCGGTCATCGGGGCAAAGCCGCCCGTTCTCGTCAGACACCGCGCCGGTGCTGCTGATGAGCGCGTTAGTCACAGGCTGGAAATTCCAGGGAAGGAAACGTGGGATGGGTATTCCCGGGAAGCGAGAGCCGTGATCGTTCCCGTGAGAGGCTGGCGAGGAACCGGAGCAGCGGGGAGGCAGGACACCCGCACCCCCGAGCGCTMCCGGTGCTTCGGGAGAATCCGTGAGCTTCACAGCGGCCTCGTCCCATTGCCCCGCTCCCGTCAGCCGCCTCCCCGGGGATAGCGCTCCAGCACCGGTGAACCGGCTCCGGCGGTCCCGCCACTCCCCSGCGGGTACCACTGGGCCCCGCCCGCCCCCGCAGTCACAACACGCCCGGGGAAGGTTTCTCGGCCTGTCCCGGCGCTGGGGAAGGAGCCCCGCTCCCGCCGCCGGTACCGTGAGGCGGCCGCCCTGATGACGTCATTCACGGCCGGTGACGTCAGCGGCGGCGGGTCCTGCGCGGGGGTCACGGCCGCGGGCGCCGGCGGGGGCGGGGCGAGGGGGGGCCGGAACTACGACTCCCACAAGGCTGCGCGGCCGCGCCCCACCGGCGGCAGCCAATGGGAGCGCGGCGGAGGCTCAGGCAACGCGCACGTGGCGCTGGCGGCGGCCAATCAGCGGCGGCGGCGGCCGTAGCCCGATGGGCCGGGGAGGCCGCTCTCCGCGAACAAAAGGCGGCGGCGGCGGCGGGAGCGGGGCTGGAGTAGCAGCGGATCGGGGTAGGAGCGGCCGAGCGCGGCCCAGGTGAGTGCCGGGATGGCCGCACCGCCGAGCGCCGCTGCCGTTGTGGCGGGGTCCGCCCGCCCCGGAGAACGGTGGCGGCTCTGCCCGGCACATGGCGGGGCCTCCCGCGGCCGCTTCTGCCGGCGCTGCCGCGCGTCCGGGGCGGGAACGGGTGGGTTTGCGGCCCGGGAGCCGCGCTGGTCCTGGCCGGCGCCGGCCCCGATAGGTTGCTGTAGGGCGGGATTGCCGCGGACTCGCTCAAGAAGCGGGTGTGCCGGTGGGAACGGGGGCGGCCGTGCCGGCACGGTCCGGAGTGGATCCCCTCGCTCCCGCCGGCACGGCCTCCTCTGACCTTGCGGGCGSCGCCGCCGRGGTCTCTCGGTAGCGGTGCTGATGYCCGGTAGTGTCCGTGGTGGCTCTGGGGCAGGGACAGTGTGCGGTGGGCACAGCGCGGATATTACCCAGGGGCTGGGAAAGGGGTCCAGCTTTACGCGTTTATTCTTTACTCCTCTGGTTCAAGAGGGCCTTGGCCGAAGCACTTTCATCCCCTGCCATAAAGAAAACCCTTTCTTTATGGGTAGCTCCGCGTCGGGATCTCGCTGTTCCCGTGCGAGCAGCAGCGTGCACAGCCCGTGTGTCGCTCCCTTCCCGGGACAGCTGGCTGTGTTCCAGCTCTCCTGTTTGCTSCCTGCAAACACCTCCTGTTTGTCTTGCTGCTTTCGAAATTCTCATCCTGCTGTGCAGACTCTCCCTTCTCTCTGTTGAACAGTTTGYTGTCTGCAGTAGTGTCTAAAGGCTGAAACCGAGGTACACCCTGACTATTCCTCTTTGTAGGTGTCTCTACTCTTTCAATCCCTAACTGGGTTTGGAGCTCAGAGTATCATCTCTGGTGTCCAGTGATATTATATACTCAAACCCTGCTGGGTTTCCTGCATATGAGACTCTGCAGTTTTCTCCAGGTATCAGGGCTCTTCCCACTGTTCTAGTGCTGCCTGAAGCAGTTCCCACACAAGGACAGCCACAGCTGGAAGTCCTGCCCAGTCAGGGAACCTGCTACTGCCATACACTGTGCAAGTGATATAGGAAGTATTTAAGGAATAAGCTTGTTAAGGAGCCCCCAGGGTGCAGAGCAAGATGATCTTTAATGACAGGATTCCCAAATTTCCCCCCTTGCGGCACTGGGTGCCCACCAGGTGTGGGGAGCCTGTCTTCTCCTCTCCGTTAGCCACATGTAGCCAGTCTGTGCTYCCTGCTTCTCCCTAGCCCCCGTGCTTTTCTCAGAGATTCCATGTGTGCCGGGAGCCTCTCCCAGAGCTGGGCATGCAGCACCTGCTTGCATCACCCCGCACAGCGTTTCCCAACCGCAGCTGCGGGACCGTGACCTCGCGTTTGCCCGAGCCCTCGCTATCCTCTGATGAAACACATGGGTTTGCCAGGTGGGAGCTGATGTAACTTTTCATGCTGCTATGGGCTGAAAATACTGGCTGAGCTTGAACTGTGTTAATAAATGACCTGGGATGKMGCGGGGGGAGGCTGCTTTAMGGTATGGGTTTGTTGACACAATTCKTAGGAGAGAGCAGGCATCAAGTCTTCACTGGAGGAGTCCTTTCCTCCTGGCAGAAGCATCGTTCTGGTGCAGCTGGAGGACAATATCGATCTGAATCCAAGAGAATTCCTTGTGTGAGCACCACATTCTGTGGTGAAGCTGAGTTACACCCCTTCTTCTGTTATGAAGAAAAACAAACTAAATCAATATCTGTAATAATTTTTATCCCTTTGCAGAGCAGAGAGCAGTGTCATAGTGAGCAGTGACACATCATTGATCACTTGGGAGTCAGGGAGAATTTACCCAGGTTCTATGTCAAGAATGTTTTAAAGAAATATGTTTGCCTCCCTSTTTCTCCATCTGTGTTTTCCTTTGGATTTCTTGCGTGTTCCCTCCAGCTGGTTGCTGTTTTATTGGGGCAGATGTACCAGTTGTGTCACAGCAAACAACATCCAGCCCTAGGACTCTTACCTGCCTTGCCACCATCCCACTAATTATGCTCAGGAAATTTTCTCCAAGCATCAACTTCTTTRCAAATGTTTGACAGATGATGTTTTGAGGGAATAAATGCTGCTGAGCTCCCAAAAATGTAATCTGTTCCATGTCTCTTACTTGCTTTGGACTTGCTAGCAAAGGCTGGAATCCAGCTTTGGGATGGATGATGAGAGAAAGATGTTGCAGGGAAGCTGTTAGTGTTGGAGCCTCAGTAAATCAACACAAATCATTTATGGAAGTCTGACACTTGTGCTGCTGATGTGAATCTGCCCTTATRTGTGGTGGGTACMAGGTCTGGRACCTGAAGTGGTGAGAAAATTGCAGGTCAGTGTTGGCTMATGAATGCTGAACAGAACTGTGTCTGGGTGTTAAGCAGTGGAACAGAGCACTGTTATCCCACAGCATATGTTTGGGGCAGAGAAAGGGACTTTTTTTCCTGGGTTTTTCTCCAGAGGTGCAGCCGTGCCCCTGTTTGGTGTTTGTGGAACAGATGCAGGGAGTTAATGGACCTGCTCTGATCGTGTCTCCCTGGTTGTCAAGGGACCTGCACGAGCACACACAGCCAGGAATTGCTGATGCCCTATGGATTATTTTCCTGCTGATCTCTTAGCTTAACAGTTCAGCAGACTGAAGCAATTGCTTTGTGCTCTCTGCCCCACGAGAAAGGCAGAGTTAGAACCGTGGAAAAACTGAGTGAGGGGCGTGATTAAAGACTCACTAAAGTTTAGGAAATGTGAAACTCGGGCAGATAAGGTCAGAACAGYCTCATTGCTGCTGTTCTGTTGCCATGACACAAGGATGTTATTTTTCATCTACTGCTATTGTAAGAATTCTGTAGTTTCCTTTCTTTACCCCAGTAGTGTTACTGCAAAAAAGAGGTGGTGAAGTTGGGAGGGAAACCAGGGACTGGCATAAAGAAGACCAGAAATGGTTCTGAGAGAGGAACAGCTCTGTTTTTTKGCCCYSAGGTTTAAGGAATCCCACAKATGTCACTTGTTCCCACTGAAGCTTTTTTATATGACAGTTTTAAATAAGACCTGAGGGATACCCTGGATCCAGTTTCCTGTGATTGCAGAGTATTTGTTGGCATAACCAACCATAAAMCAATCAGTCTGAGTGCTTTAATTTGTAAATGTGGACTGAAGTTCTGCAGTGCYGTTCAGGGGCTTTGTGACATCCTGGAGAAATGACAAATGCTTGGGTTTTTTAAAGAAATATATTTGCCATTTTCCTTCACCCATCTGCTTCTGCTGCAGTGAAATGTGACGATGTTTCTCTGGGACAGKCCCCGAGCAGATTGTGGAGTTGATGGATTTCGAAGGGGTTTGAAGCAGGACTATCACAGCTTCCTCCCAGGCAGAACAAACGGTGGCTGTAGGTACCACGGGAGCCGGGAGTGCTCTCAGAAATAGCTCTGCTTAAAGTACAAATTCCACTGGAAAGTTTTGGGCTCTGCAGTACAGATGAGTTGTGTGTGTGCAGCTGTGAGGCTGGGCAGTGGCACAGTGCCTGTGGGAGTGTGGCTGTGTGTTCCTGCAGAATCAGGCTGGGATGTTGGTTTGGTGGTTGGTCTCCTCTGGCTGTTCACAAGAGCTCCCCTCCTCTCAGGCCAGCTTGGCTTTGGCACTGGGCTAATAAACTGTTTCAGTAGGCAGCGTTAGGGGCAAGTGTTTCTGGAGTGGGGGTTGATTCTGATGAAAGATGGGGTGCTGCCGAAACATTGCCTGATCCCATTTTGAAACAGGATTAAATTGGAAGCTGTGCTGCAATCGTGCTCAGGTTTTACATCAGAACTCTTTGAAAGCAGGCGTGCTGTTCTTTGTTTTTTGCCCCTTTGCAGGTTTGCCTCTGTGAAGCTGATTTTTTTTTAACCTTGCAATTGAATTTGAAAAGATGTTAGTTTGGAAAGCTGGCTGCTGGTCCTTAAGCTTAGTTATCAGCYTTCAGTAACAGCTTACAGTGACTTACTCAGTCTGACTTGTTTGTTTTGGAGGCTCAGGGAATGCAACCTGCCTTCTGCTGTCTTAGGGATAGACCAAACCTCCTTCTTTCTGCTCTAGGGAAAAAGTTCTTTATTTTTAATTATGGCTAGTTAATCACTGGCTATTCTGTTTTTGCTTATAGGATGAATAGCCCAGCTGATTACTAATGGTTATTACCCAGAGGGCAGCACAAWAAATAATGGGAATTTTTCACCTGTTTCCCTCTGTGGGTCTGAAGTRGGCTGTTTGATGAGGGCAAGTAGCCATTCTAGTACTTGGCTGTCCAGGTGCTCAGATGGGATCTGAGTTGCTCTGCTTTGCAGCTCTCCCAGAATCCATCCCAAGTGTGCTTTTGTTTCCTGCCACACTGGCTGTGCTTGGGCAACAGTGACATGACCCCAGTCACTCAAAATGCAGCAGGAGCTGCTGTCTGAGCCTCCCTGTCAGCAGTCTGACCTCCCAGACATGCCAAACCCCCTGGCTSATCACAGCACTTGGTTCTGATATGTGACACATGCAGACAGGGTCACTGGGATGAAGTATTCTTTTAAGTAAGTGTTTATGGCAGTTAAAAATAAATGCATCTTTGACACTTATGACTTTGCTGCTGCATACCAAAAAGAATAGTTACACCCTTGAGATCAGAAATCATTTGCTTACATCAGTTTGGAATATACTCGAAAAGAGAAGAAAACCATCCATCAGAAAGGGATTGAATTAGAAATTTTTCTTTTTTAAAAAAAAAGAAACCATACTGTCTAACCTTAATCTTTGTGTTGTCTTGAGCATCTTATTCTGTCAGGTGGGAAGCTCTTTCCAAGATACCCGGTTCTGAAATAAGAAAAAATAATGATGTCAATCTGGCAGTGTTTTCTTTTCCTTTTAGAAAAGGGATGGGGATTGCTGATGTGCTGCAGTCAGGCTCCACTGTGAATACGGGTGGGAGGGGAAGGGTTCCCTGCATCCAAAGAAGTGGTAGGTGTGTTACACAGAAACTCCAGCAGCAAACCTGTGCTGCTGYGATGTTGGAGAAGCTTCCTGAACTGGGCACCCCCTGGATATGAGGRGATGCTCCAAGCTGCAGGTTTGGGAAAGGCTTGGCAGCAGCTGGGACAAGCTGCAGGGATTCTGCCTTTCCCTGCAGACAARACTGGACCAAAATAGTGTGCAGGGCAGGGGAATGGGGTAGAAGTTTTAAGCAACATGAATAGTTCTTGCTTATCAAGGGAGTTTTATGATCCCTYATGTTGTTGCSTTGAAWRGCCAGTTTTTAATAATGACACAGACACGGTTAAGGGGATAAAAAGGGTTTYACCTCRGTATTTGGGATCCCRGGTGCACAACTTGAKGGCAGAATGCACACCCGTGTACAGCACAGGTATAAGTTTTATAGATTTCAGGAATTAGCATATCTATGTAGAATTCCCCAATAAGAAACTTCACAAATGCAGTAATGTCCCCCTATTCTAATGAATCCCCCCAGATGAGGCCAGAGCCCAGTTTACACAAGATGTTCTGGACAGAAGGCTTCACCCAAAGCTGGAGCCTMAGGTTTAAGATAGCACAGGGCATGCTGACTCCTTCCTCAGGATGTTTGGTCTCTCTGCCCAGCAGAAATCCTAAACTAAGCTGGAATATCAGCTCCAGGAATTACAGACGTGAGGTAAGGGGTGCAGGGGGATGCATAGAGGGTACAGCAAGTGTAGAAAGGTGAAGCAAAAATCATCAGGCATCAGTGTAGTGGGGAGACTTTGGTTTGGGTTTGTGTTGAGCTAGGTGATGGGGAGTTCTTGGCCAGAACAGCGCTGTGTTCCTGATGGATTTTTGGTTTTTTTTCTCCATCCAGACTAGGTAGCCATGTCAGCCAAAGCCATCTCCGAGCAGACGGGGAAGGAGTTCTTGTACAAATACATCTGCACRTCCTCTGCCATCCAGAACCGCTTCAAGTATGCCCGGGTCACCCCAGCCACGGACTGGGCACRGCTCACCCAGGACCACCCATGGCTCCTGAGCGAGGTAAGGACAGSGACAGCACCTGAGCACTGCTCCAAATTCTTCCTAAAGGACTGTTGCTGCTCTGCCACAGTCACTCCTAACCCTGATGGAGAAACAAGCCTTGCTTCAAGGCTCAGTATCACCTTATGGGGAGCCAATTATTCCTTTAAGGCTGAAATATAGGAGCTGATACAGCTGTAAACAAGTTGCTCATAACTGCACAGAAGGTTAAGGAGATTGAGAGCGGAGACTGACATCTGTCTGATTCAAAGCCTTGCTCTCTGAAATCAGGAAGTGCTCTCTCCATGTCTGGCTTTTACGTCTTGTTAGGATGCTGCTTAGTTTTCTTGAACCCAAGCAAAATGTCAGAGAAAACTTCCTTTTTGAATTTTTCAGTGCAAAAACTTTTTATCTCCCTATCTGATATGCTCACACTTTCTCTAGAGAAAACATACCCAGAGCTCTTTTTATTAGCTGTCCAAGCTGGCTTCTTTCCAGCAGTTAATTATATTAAGTCATTGGCTGGAGAACATGAATGTCTCATAGTCCTTGACTGACTGACTGATAGAAGCTCTGCACTAATTAAATGTTCCATGCTCAAGTGGCTGAGTGAGCTGYGGGAAGAGATCAGCAATGCTTCTAAAAGCCTTGCAGGAAGCCAGAAAGGAGCAAGGATGCTCTCAGGCCTTTAAGGCTGGTTCTGTAAGGCTGGAAAGGGCTTCAGGGTCCAGCAGCAAGACCATCTCAGTGTCCTGTACTGCACCATGGTGTGTTCTGACTCTTAATTTGCTSGAGTTCCAGGACATGTCAGCGGTACAGGGGAATGGCACCCAGTTCTAGGTTTTTTTTAAAGCTATTTGCAAGCTAGAGATGTGTGTAACCCAGGAGCAGCTTTCCATGAGTGTCTTATAAAGAGCCACACAGTCAGTTCACTGAAATGTGCATGACCCTGGCCCTAGCCAGTCTCGTAAGCAAAGTGTAGTGACAGCAGGAGCCTTTTTTTTTTTGTGAGAAACTGTGTCTGCTGTAACTCTCATTGGAGTTTTTTTTTCATCAAAAAAAGCCAGAACAAACTGMCACCTCAGCCTCTGATGTCTGCTCACAGCTGAGTAGAGACAAGGCAGCTTTTCTCAAAGTGCAACATAAAAAAAAAAAACAAAAAAACAAACAAACCTGCAGGCACATTGTACCGGGAGCTGGATTTGCCAAGATTAAAGGAATTTTGCAAGGACATGTGCTGTGCAGAACTGATTTAAGTTTTTACTTCACTATCTGCAGAGAACGACTCRACCAAAGTAACTTTCTAATGCTTCTTCCTTTAAATCTCTTGCACAACCTTGTAGCGTTTGGTGGTGAAGCCAGATCAGCTCATCAAGAGACGTGGRAAGCTTGGACTGGTTGGGATTAACCTCACTCTGGATCAGGTGAAGGCTTGGCTCAAGCAGCGCCTGGGCCAAGAAACCACGGTGAGTGCTTCCCTTTTGTTCTTGGGACAGAACAGCAAAAAAGCTGTCATAACTCATCCTCTGCTGCAGCCAGCCCGTCTGTTTTGGCTGGTGACTGAGTGTTACTTCAGGTCCTATTTTATCTCAGTGCTGTCCTGTGACATTTATTTTCCTGAGAATGACAGCGCAATGCTAATGATAATGAAGTGCCTGCCATCCCTGCTGCCGTGTGTTGGGAGCTGATGGAGTTGTGCTGCCTCAAGGAATTTATGCCTTTGGCCCTGCTGGGATTGATTTGCCGCTGGCTCCAGCTCTGAGCTGGGGCGGCTGCCTGAARGATTGGGAAACAGCAGGAGCTGCATCTTCAGTGCTCCCCACTGGGAAAATGGGTGTGGAAATCACTCCTTTAGCACAATACAACAAYCACATCTGAAGCAAGGACTGGGCTATGGATTTGGGAGCAGTGGTGTCCTCAGAAGGAGGTCTCTTTGAGCCTGGAAATGTTTGGATAACAGGGAAGTGCCTATGCAGAACAGTTCCTGGCTAGAGGAAGATGCTAAAGGATTCTCTTCCTTTTCCATGCTCACTGATACCATTTCAGGGCGAGGGCTACTCTGAGGCCTCTGCTCCTGCCTCTAGCTCAGGAATTCCTTGCTTCTGATTCCTTGCTTCTGATTTTTCCACTACTCCAAGAGTAGCTCAAGCCCTCGCATCTCACTGTGCTGAGCAGGGCCCAGTGACAGCGCTACCTCTGAGACAGAAGAGAGCAGCTGTCTGATGTAATTCTGATACCTCTCTGTCCTCTTAGGAATGGGAAAGGTGACTGACTCCTGTAACCAGATATCCTGGGGTGACAGTGCTGAATGCTGTGCTGGAGAGGGAGGAGTGGTTTCAGAGCAATGCTGATTAATTCTCAAAGCTTTCCTTACGCTGTCACAAATGTGGAGACTGGACAAGTGGTTATAGGTGTTTTATCTTGTTTTTTGTCCCCAGATTGCTAATGCRAAGGGAATCCTAAAGAATTTCCTGATTGAACCCTTCGTCCCTCACAAACAGGTTAGTACACCATTAAAGCRTTAAAAAGGACTTTTAAATTGCTTTGGACTTGCATGCTTAGCTGGATTGGTACAGTGGAGAAAGCAGAAGTTTGGGAGTGTRCTGTTGAGCTGACAGTGTTGGTGCACAGCCCTGGGCAGTGTCAGTGTCACTCCAGCACTGCTGCTCCTGGTGAAGCTCTACGATGGGCTCAGCTGCCCCAATCCCATCACTGGACTCTCCAGGGTCTTCTCTGGGTGTCACTGGTTAACGCTTGTCCCTTCTCTGTGGCTCAGGAGGAAGAGTTCTATGTGTGCATCTACGCTGCCCGGGAGGGAGACTACGTGCTCTTCCACCACGAAGGGGGTGTGGATGTGGGAGATGTGGATGCCAAAGCTCAGAAGCTGCTCGTGGCAGTGGATGAGAAGCTCAGTGAATCGGATGTGAAGAAGCATCTCCTGCAGCATGCACCAGCTAACAAGAAGGAGTAAGTAAAGATGCAATTCTGTGCAGGACCAACCATGCAGCACAGAGTACTGCTCTCTTTTATCTCAGTGCCACATCCTTCCATTTTGTTCACCCTGAAGCTCATGTCCTACCCTTCTTGCTGCTCTCCAGAATATGCCAGGCATCCTGAATCCAAGCTCTCTGACCTTATCTGAGTGGTCTGGAAAACCCAAAAATAAGATTTCCTAGTGCTCAGCCTTTACTTGGCAGCAGCAMTTGTCAGCCTGCTCAGGTCTCAACCTCTGAGACTGGAGACACGTACTGAATTCTGATCCTTTGTGCCAGCACAGAAGTTTCTTTTGTTTAGCAAAACAGGGATGAGATGTGGATCTGACTGCTAATTCAGAACTCCCCTCTTTGCTCTGGCCTGGTCTGCAAAGTTATTGTCCTGTTCTTCCTCCTGCAGGCTTATCTGTAGATCTCAAGGCTTCTGCATCTCCCTCAATTAGTGCCCATACCTCGTTATCTTAATATGAGTCATGATTTTTCCAAACATAGCGTAATTCTGGCTGGCATTGTGCTGCACTGAAGGGCTGAAGGAGCCTGTCACTCCATCAGTTCACTGCAGCCTCCTCCCCATCACAGCTAACGAAGCTCAAATCTTGACAAAGATGGGTATCAACAGGGAGGCAACGATGYTCTGCTGTCTTGTGGGGAGATAAATCAGACTGCACAGCTCTGACAGTTGTGAGCAACTGTGTCCTCAGCAGAGTTTGGTGCAGGGTAATTAAGATGAGTCATCAAGGTCTTCTTTCCCTTGAGTCATCCATCACCCAGGCTCCATCCAGAGAAGATGAATGRGAACGAAAGAAATTGATGCCGAGTAGATTTGCAGATTGCCACTAATACCAACRAACAGAGCAGACTGTACTTCGATTTGGCTGCTTTCATTAACTTATGTTACTTTCTTTTTCTTTTTTTCCAGCATCTTGGCCAGCTTCATCTGTGGCTTGTTCAACCTTTATGAAGATCTGTATTTTACGTACCTTGAGATCAATCCATTAGGTAATGGATATTTTTGGGAGCAGAACTTCCTGTTCCAAAATACTGAAATTTGTTCTTGATCCTTCTTTGGGTTCTGTAATTCACAAAAGCACCAGGTGCCATGTGCAGAAGTACGGAAGTGGCAGTGATATGTCTTTGAGCTGTTCATTCAGTGAATTAAAAATGAGGAAATGAAAAATTCCCTTGAAAGGAATATTAAGCAGAACYGAAGAACGTAAAAATTTCATTGTTAGAACAAAACAGCCCCTGAGACAGAGCCTGGACCATGGCCACAGTTACTGGTTAATTCCTCAGGGAATTTGCTGGCCTGGTCGATATTGCCCAGTGCCAGGGGAAACAGCAGTCATCCAGCTTTTGCAATGATCTCTGTGTGGTACCAGATGTTGGAGTCAATCTGTAATGTGTCTCTGTACAACCCAGAGCTAATTGCCATATTTTTCACTCTAGTGGTRACTAAGGATGGTGTTTACATCCTTGACTTGGCTGCGAAGATTGACGCGACGGCTGACTACATCTGCAAAGTGAAGTGGGGAGATGTGGAGTTCCCCCCTCCTTTTGGCAGGGAAGCTTACCCTGAGGCAAGTGACAGCTGGAATTCCTTCCTTGTGTCCTGAATTCCTCACTGCATGTATGCCCATGGCATTKCTGTTTCCAGTGGTTTTGTTGCTGTGTCTCAAGCACCTTGGCAGTGTGCTGTCCATGATAACCTGTGCACAGGTAGCTGTAGTCCTAAGACTGCTCATAATCACACTCTGAACTGTCAGTTCTTTAATTCAGAATTTACTTTTTTTTTAATGAAAAACTTTCCTAAGATGTGTTCCAGAGCTCCCCTCTGTTGTTCCTGTCCACATTGCTGCCCTCAGCATCCCTATTTTTCYCTTGGAGCAGTGATTACTGGGAGTCCTGTGGGAGCTGATGCTCCCTCAGTGTTTCAGTGACAGTTCCGAGAGCATAGCAGAAGCTCTGTGCAAATGCTGCATCCAAATGTGAACCTGGAGGAAATAACCACCATCTCTCAAACTTTTAAGAGAAGCTAGCAGTGTCTGTTTGCTCTGCAAGTTCCCTGGGTCTGTACTGCTGGATGCTCAAGCAGTGCTCCAGACAAAGGAGCTGTTGGGAAGTAGAGCTCTCTCCTTAGTTATTCTGTTACTTTTTGCAGGGGTCTGTTCTGCTCTCCCTCTGTCCTGACTTTTTCATTTTAATAATTCTAATTACGCTTCAGTTGGAAGGTTTTTGTACTGTGGCCAGGAAATCCATTTAGCTGTTCCTTTCCATGTAGCTTGCTGGAAGCCAACACTCAACTCAATTTGCTCTTAAAAGGATTAGTTCAGGTTTTGTCTCTGAATCATCCCTCTCCAAGTCCCTGGGAAGGTTGTTATGGCAAAGTCTTTGCTGGGAATGTTAATGAACTCTGATGAAGTGCTGCTCWGCAGCCTGGCACACTGGGCTGCAGGAGCACCATGTTGAGCCAAATTACAGTTCTCAGTGATTACGTTCCTGGCTGCAGCACAGCCAGAGTGGTCACCATGGGTGAGATGATTTTTAGATTTCCTTAGGTCTCAGCCAAGACCAGAACAGACTTTACAGTTCCGTTTGGATTTTGTGACTGTTGTGTGATGGAGGGATGGAGCTGGGCCTCTGTCCCCGACAAATGCAGTGTTTGTAGCTCTGCTGTCCCTCTGCTRTAGCTGATGAGATGTGATTGCTCTGTGTGTCCAAAGGCACCCAGCACTATGAACCCTTGGGATGGACAAGACAGGTGCAGGAGGAAGCTGAGGTTGTGCTGCTCTCTCTGCAGGAAGCCTACATTGCTGAYCTGGATGCCAAGAGTGGGGCCAGCCTGAAGCTTACAATCCTGAACCCCAAAGGCAGGATCTGGACCATGGTGGCTGGTGGTGGTGCTTCAGTGGTGTACAGGTAATGACAGTGAGGTTTCTGGAGGATGGAGGGCTTTGCAGTGCTGGGAGAACATAATTGCTGCAGCCTCTGGAAAGTACACTCTTCTAAAGCCATTTTCCCATAYTGGTACTGTTTGGGATCTCTTCAGAATGAAGATGCCTTGCAGATTTCTCACCAGGCTATGTAACACAGTGTCCCCTAGGGAATTTARTTCTGGGAGGGTTAGGGTTAAATATAGTTTCTTACAGAAATACAGTCCCTTTCTGACTTACAAAAAAACCAAGGTGGCTGAAAGCTGTTGAGGGTAATRAGATTGTTGTAGTGGTCACTGAGTTTGTATCTGAGGAGCATGACAGGATTAATCATGGCTGGCACCAAGAGGAGAGCAGCTTTGTTTTCAGCAGACAGCACTGTCCCACTTCCTCAGGGATTTGAAATACTTTTAAGACCTTTATAGTGACTCAAATTATAAGTAATCTCTTAAATAGATTTTTTTCTTTTTTTTTTCTTTTTTTTTTGTTACAGTGACACCATTTGTGACCTGGGGGGTGTCAATGAACTGGCCAACTATGGGGAATACTCAGGAGCCCCGAGCGAGCAGCAGACCTACGACTATGCTAAGACCATCCTCTCCCTCATGACCCGAGAGAAGCACCCAGAAGGTGGGAGTCACTGCAATTCCAAAGCTGTGAAGCTGTATCTGATGAAAATACCTGGGCAAATCTGGGCTTTTACTATGCTAAGCCCTCCCTGGCAGAGCTTTCAATGCACTGCTGCCTTCTGAAGGATTCAGGGATGGATTTCTGTCATCTCTTGCTTTGGAGAGAGGACTGATGGTTTTCTGTGGGGCCAGAGAGATCCTTATCATACATTCTTGCTTGGTATAAAGCTCTTATCTTTCAGGCTCTACTAAACACAACTGCCTTAGGGTTTTTTTCTACTAAACACAAATAGTTACTCTACAGTTTATTTCACTTTGTCTTTAACTGCTTCATCATCTTGGAGTACTCTGCTCTTGAAATAGTTTTATTTACATGTGTTTCTTCCCTCAGGGAAGATCCTGATTATCGGAGGCAGCATTGCAAACTTCACCAATGTAGCAGCCACCTTTAARGTAAGTGATCAGTCAGAAACATCAGCAAGCACACACTTGTCAGCCCCAGACCCTTTTTCCCAATTCCATGTTTGGCTGAGGCTCATAGTCCATCTCTTCCCAGAGTTCCTGAGGTGATGGGACAGTGTAAATGTCTGGATGCTTGGGTTGATGCCTTATCAATCAGGCTCACCTGAAACAGAGGCCAGACAAACTTAGGAGAATGAGAATAGACAACTTTAATCCAGGCCTAACAGGCCCCCTGGAACATTAGGGCAGACAAAAGCCTCCTCCTGAGGCTACACCCAAAATGGACCCTGGATCACAAGATACTCACTTTTACAAGTTCTGCCTTATTAACATATTGGGCCTCAATTCCCCAATGATATTTTCAGGTGATGAAGTCAGCTACCCCAGACTTGCTCCCCCGCAACTCACTGTTGTTTACATATTTTAGGGCTCTGAGGCAGCGAGATGTCCTTGGATTCAGGCTCAGAGAGGGATTGTTTTGTCTAAAGATAGGAGAATGGTAGTTCTAGTGTTGTACTAGAGAATACAGACACATGAAAATATAGAAGCTAAAAATCCTAAGGCATCAGGGTCACATCCTGTGTATTTCTTTTAGGGCATTGTGAGAGCAATTAAGGATTACCAAGGCCCTCTGAAGGAGCATGAGGTGAGGATCTTTGTACGAAGAGGAGGCCCGAACTACCAGGAAGGGTTACGTGTCATGGGAGAAGTTGGTAAGGACCAAGCTTTTCATTAAGTTTTGTTCTCGCATCATGTTTCTTCCATTTGCTTTCTGCTGAGCTTTCTCAAGGACAAATGCTTCACTTTGGCAGAGCTTTCCCCTGACAAGGCTGACTGCTCTTGTGTGCWTTCACAGGGAAGACCACAGGGATCCCCATCCATGTCTTTGGCACGGAGACCCACATGACTGCGATCGTGGGCATGGCTCTGGGCCACCGGCCCATCCCCAACCAGCCGCCTGCTGCAGCCCACACTGCCAACTTCCTCCTCAACGCCAGCGGCAGCCCCTCGGTGAGTTCCTTCCCTGCAGTGAAAGGGGACATGAAGCACCTTCCCCTGTCCAGGCAGGCTGCAAACAGATTTTGGCCACTAGTGTATTTGTAGGAAGCTTTAGAAAAACAAGCGTGACTCTACCTGTGCAGTTCATTAGGACAGGCCACCCCAGCACCCATCTCACTCGTGCAGAAAATGTGACCTTTCAAAGTTAACAATGTGATGGCTGAACCTAYTTCATTTAGTAGGTTCATTTAGTTTTCTGTCTCTTGACTCAAAACTCATTTCCTTTGGTTTTCTCTGTAATAGCCAAAGTGAGGCCATCTCTTTTTGCTCCAGGTTATACATAGKGCACTGTCTCTCACTGACTTGGCTTCTGAATCTTTCAGACTCCAGCACCGAGCAGAACCGCCTCCTTCTCTGAGTCCAAACCAGATGGTATGGCTCCAGCTAAGAAGGCAAAACCAACAGCACCTCTTGGTAAGTCCAGCCCTGGGAATGCTGCTGGCCATGCTCTGCCCTTCCCAAAGGAAGGATGGGCATGAGACAAATGTTTGGTTTTTCTATATAAAGGGAAGCRGTTTTGTAGTACCTGCCTATCTTTGTCTTGAGTGTAGTTAAGTGGTTGAGCAGCTCACTTGTGCCATGAGCCCATACACACAGCGAGTCAGAGTTGCCCTGATGAGGGATTTTCAGGAACATCAAGAGGAAGTACAATGAGAGGGCTCCAGTCTGCTTGTTTTTTAAGAAGAGCAAACCCAAAAGCCCTGAGTGCTGTGGAGAGGAGGGCTGCTGCAGCACCTGCCTGGGTGCCTGGCTGGTGGGCTGGCAGCAGCCAGCTCTGTCATACCAATGCATGAGTGATTCTCTCTTTAACAGATTCAATCSCAGCCTCGAGACCTGGTTCAGGTAGGACCTGTGTGACCAGCTGAATGTGCCTGGCCTCGCTGGCAGCTGACTTTTTTAGTTCTTGGTTTTGTTGCTGTTTTTTCCTCTCTAAAAGTTTGCTGTGTTGTCTGGTCCTTCCCTCCTGCCCAGCATATTTAGCTGTCACCATGTGAATTTCTCATCTGTTTTTTCAAGTGCAGATCACAATGTCTTTGCACAAATACTTCCTATTTCTGGGAGAGAGAGGGCCAGGTCTCAAACAAACTTAATTTTTTTTCCCTTCCCCTCCAACCATCACAGAGAAGAACAGCCTGAGGCACATAGTGAAAAGCTCTGTTCCCTTTGCTTTCCAAAAGGAGGAGTCACTAATTGTGACCAATAACTAGCATCTTGTTTCAAAGGGAAACAAAGTAGTGCAGGGGTGGCTCAGTTATCAGGTTTGGAAAGTACAGAAAAATCACAAATGAACTAGATGATGCCTTATCAGTCCAGCCAACCATTRAAGCTTGTGCTCAGTGAAGCTATTTTACAGGCACTTTAAGGTTCTATTGGGCTCTGTGCTAAGTGAGCATAAACTGAACTGGGGGCAAAGTAGAGCTTCAAGTTACCTCCCTTATCATGAGGAGGAACAGTAGAAGGGGAATTCTCCGATTATTGCTTTTGTGCTCTCAGACAAACAGCATCACCTCTCTGGGTCCACATTTTGGTGTTCCTGGGAACACTTGTGGTATACCCCTGCAGGCACCTGCGAGATAAACAGATTTTCAGCATGAGCAGTTCCCTAATGACAGGTCATATTGCAGTGAATCTAAACTGTGAGTGTTTAGGGCTGGAGAGCAAGGAATAATTCTTTGTTGAAGCCAGAGGAACAGTGTCCTGTTAAATCCCTATGGCTGTTTACCTTTGATTCAAATCCCAAAAGAACACAGCAGTAGCCCAAGYTGGCATCAGCAGGTGGAGCAGCTCTGAGTTTTTATAGGTTTTAAAACTAATTCTGCCTGGAGTCAGAAGGAGGGACTCAATGTTGTGCTGTGACAAGTGGTGTAAATAGACTTGGAGGCAACAGTTCATCCTCACTGGCTGAACTGTTGCTTTTCCTGTGACTCTGTCTCCTGAAGCCAAGTTTTGGGTATATATAAATTCTTGGAGCCTTTAAGTTTGTGTTGGATCCTGATCATAAAAAAAACAATGGAAAGAAAACCTGAGTATGTTAAGCTCCTTTACTTTTGGTCCCCTCCATTTCCTGGCTTTTTCTTTTTAGTATTTCCTATCATTCTATTGTGATGCCCTGAACAACCTCTCACGGTTCACCCAGACTGTGGGCTACATTCAAATAAGTAAAAGAAATACAAAGTTCTCTTCAGCTTTGTATAAGAAAATATACAAGGGGCGAAGTAAAAGGCCCATGGGAGGAAAAGCAAAGGCAATTTTCACTTCTCTCCTCTCCTGTACCAACTCCCCACTGTGATTCATTTGCCCATTTAGTGAACCCCAAAACCTGGCTGTTGTGTTCAGAATCCAGGGAAGGGGTTGCTGCTTCATCTACAGTTTCTTCCTTGATTTGGACAGTGTGTCTACTCCATCCTGCAGTTCATCTCTTGGGTTCAGTTTGGAGGGAGGGGAATACACTCATCCAGGAGCCTTTCAGCAGGCATTTGGCAGTTGCAGTTTGTGTCTTGCTCAGGTGTACAATTTGAACATGGTTTGTTTTTTTTTCCCCCTCTCTGAGCAGGTAAAGCCACAACACTGTTCAGCCGCCACACCAAAGCGATCGTGTGGGGGATGCAGACCCGGGCTGTCCAAGGAATGCTGGACTTTGATTATATTTGCTCCCGGGATGAACCGTCAGTGGCTGCCATGGTTTATCCATTCACGTAAGTAGCCTGTGACTTCGTCATTTTTCCATTTCTTTCCAACTCTTCTGTGACCTTCTCCTCACTCAGTCCCTGCAGTTCTTTAGTGGAGCTCTGCCCTGGTCTCCATCCCTGCTGAAACACCACTTCCTCTGCTCCTTTCCACCCCTGGGTTGGCTTTGTAGGCTGCTCTGTTTTCTTCAACCATTGATTTTGGCTGTGCTGTTGAAACAGCTTAATGTTCACCACAGAACTGAAGTTCCACTTCATGTGCTTTTTTAAAAGATGTCCAAATTCTGTTCTTCACTCAGTGAGAAAGGCAGTTTGTGACTACCTGGGCTTTCTTTCCAGCCYCCTGGCTCAGCAAAGGCAGTCAGGCTGTGTAAGGCTCCTTCAGTTCACCTCCTATTAGCTGTGTGCTTGTGTGAGACACCTTGATTTGTGCCTGCAGCAGCAGGAATTAGCCCTCCAAATATTACACAGAATCATAGCAGCTCTGCTGACAAACTAAAGCAGGTGTGTAGTCAAASAAAATTTTTCAAAAATAATACCTTTTTCATATTCTTTCCAATAGCAGCAGTGGTTACTTAGCAGGTTGGAAGCCTGTGGATCCTTCAGTTCAGGATAGAGTTCCCTTGTGGTGTTCACCCTCTTTTATTCATCCCTACAGGGKTGAGAGGGGCTATTGGGTGTGCATGAGCTGTTTTATTGTACCTGCTCAGTGTGGGGGTCTCCCTGTGGCACAGGGTAAGTAGAGAGAARGGAAACAGCAGCTGTTGCTTCCAGTACAGTCAGGTGGGAGCCCGGAGCCAGGCAGGAGCCTTAGTTCATTCCTGTGGTATTTACAGACWTCCTGGAGAGCTGATGTCTAATCAGCCTCTGTCCTGCAGAGAATTTCTCCTCTTGACAATTAAGACCTTGTACTGTTATTCTGCAGCTCTGATGGTAATTGCAGTTCTGTAATAACTTCTCAGCAAGTGCAAACCTCAGGGTACTGAGTGCAGGCACAGTCACGTCTGTAGGTGAGTGGCAGCCCCTGGCAGTGCTGCAGTTGATTAGGAAGAAAAAGCAGTAGGGATTAAAGTTAAAGGCTACCTGTAATTATCTGATTCTGCTTGACCTTTTTGAGGGAGCCAAGCTGGCAGAACCTGGAATGTTCTGTCGTGAATGTACCGGTATGGGAACACAGCCAGTATCCACACACTTAAGTGACTGTCCAGCCAGACTTCACTGCAGTTCCAGTCAGAKCATCTACTGTGTATGAAATACCAACAGAGAAACCCTCCCAGATGCTTCCCCTCCAGTGTCTGTGGGATGGGCAGAGTCCTGCTGTAGCAGGATTAGGAAGCTGATTCGCCCTCCCATTGCTGTCCTGGCTGTTCACCACAGATACTGGTTTCCTGATCCCCCCAGTCCAGTGTCAGCACCAGCCCAGTGACACAGCTTTGCACGCTTCTCATTCATTATTCTTTCTGTGCCTCATTCTGTCTTCCAGCTTGGAGTAGAGTTAAGGCTCTGGTAACTTCACTGTGGGAGAGCTTATTCATCTTGCTGGATGCCTCTGTCCCCATTAGCCCGTCTCCTTCCATATGCTGCTCTGTCCTATTCTCTGAAGAACCTTCTGCTGTCATAAGGTCCCTCCCCACACAYGCTCACGTGCTCGTGAGTGTCTCAGTCAATCTCGGGGGCTGAGAATGGGGTTTGTAAACTCCTCTCTCTGCATGCGCTGTGTCCCTTTGCCTTTCCAACAGCCTTAAGGTCAGGGCTTTTTCCATCTTCTCTTCCACAGTGGTGATCACAGGCAGAAGTTCTACTGGGGCCACAAAGAAATCCTGATCCCAGTCTACAAGAACATGTCAGATGCTATGAGGAAGCACCCAGAGGTGGATGTTCTCATCAACTTTGCRTCTCTGCGCTCTGCCTATGACAGCACTGTGGAAACCATGAATTATCCCCAGGTGAGTGCAGCATCCAGAAGAAACTCAAAAGAAGGAAGACCCTGTCAGCAGGGTACTAGTGTTTTTTAAACTGTGATGGCATTAGCAACTTGTCTTGGTCTTCTGACTTAGCAGATAACCCCCAGTTTTAACCCCATACAGACTGTAAGGAGGATACTGGGGGTCCCTGGCAATTCCTAATGCTGGACTTGCAATTTGTTTAAGAGGAACTTGGTGCGTCTTGGTTAGCAGCAACTGCTTCAGGCTGATTAAAAAACACTGCTGCTCTGATGTGCAAGGGGGAGAAAATTCCCTGAGCAGAGCACTGAGACTRTTGTGAAGATCACAGCAGTGCACAGAGTGACCTCCCAAGTATGACCTCCCAGGGGCCTGGCAAGGGGCAGCCCCTGAGGGTACCAATGGTTTTCCTTCCCTTGCTACAGATCCGCACCATTGCCATTATTGCCGAGGGCATTCCAGAGGCCCTGACTCGAAAACTGATCAAGGCAGCTGATAAAAAGGGAGTCACCATCATTGGGCCTGCAACTGTAAGTACTGATGGTYGCCTTCTGTTGTTCTTAACCCTCAGATCATCTTTCTCAGATGGATGAAGTGTATCCTACAATCCATTTTGTCTTTAGGCACAGGAAGTGCATGTTAGTCCCTCACCTTAAARTCCTCCCTTGTCTGTACAAATACTGCCTTACACAAACATTCCTTAGTTTTGTGATTTTAAAGKGTTTCACACCTTTCTCTAATTCTTTTGTAGGTTGGTGGAATCAAGCCAGGCTGCTTTAAAATAGGCAACACAGGAGGCATGCTGGATAACATCTTGGCATCGAAGCTGTACCGTCCTGGCAGCGTGGCCTACGTGTCCCGCTCTGGAGGGATGTCCAATGAGCTCAACAACATCATCTCCMGAACCACCGACGGGGTCTATGAGGGGGTGGCCATCGGAGGAGACAGGTATGAGTTGGCACCTTCAGCAGACACTGGTTTTCAAGTCAGTCAACAGAAGAATTGTTGGTAGTTTGGAAAAAAAAGGGCAGGTTGGGTGTTCAATTTTTCTTTCAGAAAAGTGTATTAAATAAATTTCTACTGTTTCTCCTGTACTGCACACAGATATCCTGGTTCRACTTTCATGGATCATGTTTTGCGTTATCAGGATACTCCAGGAGTGAAGATGATTGTAGTACTGGGGGAGGTGAGTGAGACCACTTTACTACCTGCATGTAGTTTTATTTTGGGAGCATCCGACCTGTCTGCAAGGATGCTAAATAGCAGCCACTTCTACTGTTCTTGAATATTGCAAACTTTATTTCTTGCTGCTTTTGTCAAATTGAATTTGTCCCACAGGCAAGCATAGTCTTCCCTATGAAAAGAAAAAAAAAATTTAAAAAATCAGGAGACTTTGTTCTGAGACTTCAGCCATTATTCAGTGAATAAGGATTAAAAATTCCAGCAATGCCTCAGTGCATGTCTTGGAGCTGGTTTTATCAGAAGTGCAGCTTGGAATCATCTCTCTCTCCCTGCAGATTGGAGGCACAGAAGAGTACAAGATCTGCAGGGGCATTAAAGAAGGCCGGATCACCAAGCCAGTGGTGTGCTGGTGCATTGGTACCTGTGCCACCATGTTCTCCTCAGAGGTATGTGCAAAAATGGGGGCCAATGCATAAAATAAGGATATATTCACAACAGGAAGAAAAATACAATTTCAGTCATTGTACCTAAACCTTCCAGAGCTGGCAGTAGTAACTTTTATATTTATGAACTTTTTCACATAAATGATAAAGATACCTTGTGCTTCTATAGTTCTGTCATGGGAAGTTTCCAGGGGATTCTGCTTACTTGAGCCCAAAGATCTGAGACAACACAACAAATTTTGATAGCCACCTGCTTTGGGGGTGGAAATGGGAAAGATCTATGTTAAGCAGCCCTGAAGTGGGGCAATTTAGGGAGGCAGAACATGAATGGATGAGTCTRGAGTGATTCTAGATCAGAACATCCCTCTGCCCTGCTGGCTCTGGCTGCAGCCAGGAATTCTGGTAGCCCAGAGGAGGCAGATGTKCAGCCATGGTGTTCCCAGTCAGGTTTTTATTCTGTTCCACTCCCTGCAGGTRACAGCCTGTATTCTTTACTGCTCTSTGTTCTSTTTGTAGGTGCAGTTTGGCCATGCAGGAGCTTGTGCCAACCAGGCCTCTGAAACTGCCGTAGCAAAGAACCAGGCCTTGAAGGAAGCTGGAGTGTTTGTTCCCCGGAGTTTYGATGAGCTGGGAGAGGTCATTCAGTAAGTCACACTCACAGGGCACCTTCAGCAGGGGGCAAAAGCTGTCAGGGCACTGATTCTGGCCTGATAGGAATTATATTTGTGCTTAAGGAAAGCATCTTCTACTCATTGTGGGGGTTTTAAGTTCTGTGTTGGATCACCTCAGTTGGATCTCTTAGAAGGACCAAAGTTACTGAATAGATTCTCTCCCTAGGTCTGTGTACCAGGATCTKGTGGCCAAAAGAGTGATTGAACCAGCTGAGGAAGTGCCTCCTCCAACTGTGCCAATGGATTACTCCTGGGCAAGGGTGAGCTGTGCTGGTTTACCTGCTTTTGGGGTCCTTGGAACCAGACAGGGCATTTGCTGTGATTCTGGATGCCACATTGGGGTTATACCTGGTGCTTTATAGTATTACTTGTGAGCTGCTGGCTGTGCTGGTTCTGGGTTGTGCAAGTTGCTCCGAGGGCAAGTCTGAGGCGGTGCTGAGGCTCTGCCTCTTTCTGCTGGTGTGGGTTGTTTAACATCCCATCATTATGCTGCAATTCCAGGAGCTGGGACTGATTCGCAAACCAGCTTCCTTCATGACCAGCATCTGTGATGAGCGAGGACAGGAGCTGATCTATGCTGGGATGCCCATCACTGAGGTCTTCAAGGAGGAGATGGGCATTGGAGGAGTTCTGGGCCTGCTCTGGTTTCAGAGGAGGTGAGGCAACACTTGTGAAAGCTCACAGATTCTTTGGTTTGGAGTTTTTATTGTCTATTAATAGACTTTTATGCAAAAGAARTAACTCCAGAGAAAGTAGATTCACTGGAATGCCATGTCTGTATTCCCTCCATGACACTATGTCAGCATTTTGGGCTCCATACAGTGTGTTTTAGTCTTGGGATTAAGTTTTCCATGAGTCTTGTAGTTCACTGAGGAAATTTCCGTATTCTAGGCCTGATTCACACTCTGACAACTTGTATCACCTAAACTCTGGAGAGACTGGGGACTTCATAAATATTTGCATTTGTGTTCTGTCCCTGACTGATATGGTGTCTGTGCCCAGGTTACCCAGGTATGCCTGCCAGTTCATCGAGATGTGCCTGATGGTGACAGCTGACCACGGGCCAGCTGTGTCCGGAGCCCACAACACCATTGTCTGTGCCAGGGCTGGCAAAGATCTGGTCTCAAGCCTCACTTCAGGCCTTCTTACTATCGTGAGTACCTGATATCCAGGAGGTTTAGCTTTGTTACTATTACTCTTCTAGGTTTTATTACTCTTGATTTTTGGATTGGCTGCAGTCACAGACTGGTGGTGTCTGTCTATCCACACTTTGAATTTCAACTTTAATGGTTCGGTTCTCCCTATTTAAAATCTGGTCCATTTTTCCAGTAAGCCAGACTAGTTTGTCTCCTTTGAGTCTAGAAATATTTTGTAGCATATTGCTGTCAGTGTTGACTCTGGTTGCCTGAGCTCTGACAAGTGTTACTAAAACAGACTTTGGATCGAATTTTCCCCCATGTTGTCTCTAGCAGAGATGCACTGGCTCCAAAGTGGCACTCGTGTGAGAGATAAGCAGATGTTTTCTCTCAGGTGCCTGCCAAACTAATGTCATGAATGCCACAGAGACCTGGAGGGTGGATGAAGGAGATAATCTTGGGTTTGTATCTTAATTGTGGAGTGCTYTGCTCTAATTGCCTTTGTGTCTTGCATGCAGGGTGACCGGTTTGGGGGAGCACTGGATGCYGCAGCCAAAATGTTCAGCAAAGCTTTTGACAGTGGGATTATCCCCATGGAGTTTGTGAATAAGATGAAGAAAGAAGGGAAGCTGATCATGGGCATTGGACACCGAGTTAAATCGGTAAGAAAACTGCATTAGGACAGACTGGAGGGATTTTTAGGGAAGTGTGGGGGAGAGCAAAAACAATGGAAAAAAAATGGCAAGTTTCAGAGGCAGCTATTGACAAAATTCTCCCAAATCTACAAAGAGTATCTGTAAGAGTATCAACATTATTGACTGTGATGTGCTCTGAACTTGCAGATAAACAACCCTGACATGAGAGTTCAGATCCTCAAGGACTATGTGAAGCAGCATTTCCCAGCCACCCCGCTGCTGGACTACGCACTTGAAGTAGAAAAAATCACAACTTCCAAGGTGAAAAATGCCAGTATTGAACTGCTCTGGGCACTGGTTCTCATGGGAGGGAAAGTGACTGGGGCTCACAGCTGTATTTTCAGTGCAGTGTTTCATAAATAGATGCTGGGGATTGTGTCTGCGGTAGAGTTGAGGCTGAGTACAGCTACAGTTTGGAAAGGCTGAAAGCATTTGGCTACCAGGGAAATGCTGAGCAAGCCAAACCATCTTCTGTGTGGCCACTGTCCACACTGGCATTTGCTGGGTGTAAATCTAAGGCTGTTTGCTCATGTGCTGGCCCATGGCAGGGAACTTCTGGGATTTGACCTGTTTGGGGCTGGTTTTCCAGCATTCCCACTAATTGTGGCTCTTGCTCATTCTGCTGAGCAGCTTCTCCATCGCTGGGCTGGTGTGTCCTGAACTACAGGCAGCCCTCAAATCACATTTAGAGTGGAAGGTGCCAGTTAYCACCATTTGCACTGTTGACATCTTTATTGATGTGTGTTTTATTTCCTGCAGAAACCAAACCTTATCCTGAATGTAGACGGCTTTATTGGAGTGGCCTTTGTTGACGTGCTCAGGAATTGTGGCTCTTTCACAAGGTGAGTTTGTGGGRCTGGGGGTGTTCTTGGATCATGGTCCTATGAAGCTGCACTGCCAGCTCCTGAGGGACAGGATTCCAGAACACGGGGAAGGAAWTGTAGCCTGGCCTGGCTTTTGGGGGCAGAAAGCTGTCATGGGAATTCATGTGGCTTCTGGCTCTAGAGCAGGCTCCCAGCCTGTCTGAGATTGATTCCTAAAATAGATGATTACCAGGAACCATTTATTTTCCTTCCTTTTGCAGGGAAGAAGCAGATGAATATATTGATATAGGAGCTCTCAACGGCATCTTTGTACTGGGCAGGAGTATGGGATTCATTGGTGAGTTTGCTACATTTTCCCTGTCCCTTCCTTCCTCGTGGGGCTGCCCTGCCCCAGAGCACCAGACAGACCTGAAACTCAGGGGATTCAATGCACTCCAGAACTCCAACACAAGTCAAAGACTAAGAATAGGGATAGGAATTTTKTAACATAAACCACTCCTATTTCAGGACACTACCTGGACCAGAAGAGATTGAAGCAGGGTCTGTACCGTCACCCTTGGGATGATATATCCTATGTCCTACCAGAGCACATGACCATGTGAGAAGCTGGTGTTGCCTCGGAATGCACGAGGACAGAAACCTATCCAGGGACAACCACGGTGGGACTGTGATGTATAAACGTGATCATTGGGACAGAGGCATTGAGCTGCCTGGTCAAACTGTGCGAAGCGACTGTTTTATAAAGATAGAAACTTACTCTAATAAAACCAAAACTTGTGCTATTCCCTCTGTTACCTGCTGTATTTAATACTGTCTCTCACCTTTTTTTTTTTTTTTTCTATTCTCATTTCATTTCCAGAAGAGATTTAGGGTTTGGGGGGTAAAGTTTGGTTCATAGGTATGCCTTACTGAACATAACTCTGGTAACAAACTATACCTTTTCCATGAGGGAACCATGCCCGTCATTCCCATAAGCCATGACTTTGGATTTTTTTTTTGTTGGTTGTTTTTCAATTTGTTTACTGTGTCTTATCCTTGGTCTGACTGTATCTGAATCCTGGGACCGCTGCTGATGTATAATCAATGTTACTTAAGAGCTGGTGTAGTAATTTAAAGTGTAAAGTTGTAACATACTGCTGTGAAAACTGTGAAATCCCTGTATTCCAGTGTCTGTATTTATGCAAACAACCTCTCCTTTCCTCTGACTGCTGCTCTGTGCACTGTCACTCATGTTATCTGCAGCTGCAAAAATATCTYGGTAATAATTTCAGTGTCCTCCTTGTCTGTGTATTGTAACCAAACTCAAATAAATACACATTACTAATTTATTCTTTTTCCATGTTTGACTTCTGCAAGTTGATCCTAATGAGTGTCTAAAGGGGGTGTGTGGAAAGCTGTCATTTAACAAAATAACAACCCTCAATGCAGTTACTCCTCAGGGTCTGCTTCAGGTGATTTAAAAGGGGAGAAATAAAAATCAAATTCCATACAGGCTTTACCTTTCCTGTTTCAGTGTAGGTCAAAATGATGAAATTTAGCGAAGGAGAGAATAAACAGAAGGACAGGAACTAGCTATGATTGATAAAGCATTATACAAGAGTAAGGGTGTATCACAAGCATGAAATAATCAACTACAGCTCACTTCATTGTACTTAAAAACCCTGCATACCGTGGCTGGAGGGAGAGAATTCCTGATTCCTCAGGAGCAGTCKGGGAGGGCAGGGGGAGGATGAAGAAAATTATCAGGGTTGCCTGAGGCCCTGAGTGGAACCCGGAGTGGCTCTGGTCCGTGGTAGCGGAACTCCCTGATGGCATACGAGGCGCCCACCAAATACTCATCCTCCAACATAGAGAGGAACGACGGGGAAGCTGAGGGGATGGGGATACGGGGGAGTCCCGGGGGATCCGGGCTGAGGGGATGCGGGATCCCGAGGCACCCCGGATTGAGGGGATGGGCCTCCATGGGGGTTCTGAGCTAAGGGGATGCGGTGTCCCCGGGGTCCCGAGCTGAGGGGACGCGGGTCTCATAGGGTTCTGAGCTAAGGGGACCCGGGGTCCCGGGCTGAGAGGAAGCGGGCTCTCGGCGGGCCCCGGGCTGAGGGGACGCGATGTCCCGGGGGTCCCGGGCTGAGGGGAAGAGGGTCTCATAGGGTCCCGGGCTGAGGGGATGTGCCTCCATGGAGATCCCGAGCTAAGGGGACGCGGTGTCCCGGAGGGTCCCGGGCTGAGGGGAGGCGGGTCTCACAGGGTCCCGAACTAAGGGGACGCGGTGTCCCGGGGGTCCCTTGCTGAGGGGACGCGGTGTCCCGGGGGTCCCGGGCTGAGGGGACGCGGTGTCCCGGAGGGTCCCGGGCTAAGGGGACGCGGTGTCCCGGGGGTCCCGGGCTGAGGGGATGCGGGCTCTCGGCGAATCCCGGGCGCTGCTGTCTCCACTCCCCTCACGGCGCCGCCGCCGCTGCCCTGCCGAGTCGCGCTCCCTCCGCCAGGGGGCAGCACCGCGCGCCGCCCGCCATGTCGGACAAGATGGCGGCGGCCGCGGCCTGTCCGCAGCCACATCCCGGCCCCGGTCACGGCTCCGGCCCCAGCCCCGGTCCCGGTCCCGGCCCGCCGGCAGCCGAGGCGGAGCGCGGGGGCCCGCGCGGCGGCGGGGCGGATGGGGAGGCCGAGGCGGAGGAGTTCGGGTGTCCGGCGCACTGCTCCGACCTGGCCTGGCGGCAGAACGAGCAGCGCCGCCACGGCCTGTACTGCGACATCACGCTGGCGTTCGGTGGCGCGGGCATGGCCCGCGAGTACCGGGCGCACCGGTCCGTCCTGGCCGCCGCCACCGAGTACTTCACGCCGCTGCTCTCGGGGGGGTTCGCGGAGTCGCGCTCGGGTCGCGTGGAGCTGCAGAAGTGGAGCTCGGAGGGCGGCCCCGACCCCGACACGGTGGAGGCCGTTATCGGCTTCATGTACACCGGCACCATCCGCGTGAGCCCCGGTAACGTCCATGAGGTGCTGGAGATGGCGGACAGGTAAGCGGGGCGGGGGCTGGTGGGGACCGGGTCACGGCATCAGGGGATCGCAGATTGATTTGGGTTGGAAGSGACCTTAAAAGTTCATCTCGTTCTACCCCCCCGTCATGGGCAGGGACACCTTCCACTAGACCAGGTTGCTCCAAGCTCCGTCTAACCCAGCCTTGAGCACTTYYAGGGRTKTAYAACTCCCGTGTTTGTCCTGCAGGTTTCTGCTGACCCGGTTGAAGGAYTTCTGTGGAGAGTTTCTGAAGAAGAAACTGAACCTCTCCAACTGTGTGGCGGTTCACAGTTTGGCCCACATGTATTCCCTGAATCAGCTGGCCCTGAAAGCGCAGGATATGATCAGGAGAAACTTCCACAAAGTTATCCAAGATGAGGAGTTCTACACTTTGCCGTTTCACCTTGTCCGGGACTGGCTCTCAGACTCAGAGATCACGGTGGACTCTGAAGAAATCCTCTTTGAGACTGTTTTGAAGTGGGTTCAGAAAAATCCTGAGGAAAGAGAGAGGTACTTTGAAGAGCTCTTTAAGCTGCTAAGATTGTCTCAGATGAAACCCACATACCTGACTCGCCACGTCAAATCCGAGCGGCTGGTGTCGAGCAATGAGGTCTGTGTGAAGCTGGTGTCCGAGGCCGTGGAGAGCCATGCCCTGCGCTCTGAGAACCTGCAGTCTGGGAACCTGCAGCATTCCACCTGTCCCACTGCACTGCTGCCACGCTTTGGCCAGAACATGGATGTCATCATGGTGATCGGCGGCGTGTCYGAGGGCGGTGACTACCTGAGCGAGTGCGTGGGCTACTTCATCGACGAGGACAGGTGGGTCAACCTGCCTCACATCCACAACCACCTGGATGGGCACGCTGTGGCYGTGACAGAGTCCTACGTGTATGTGGCTGGCTCCATGGAGCCAGGGTTTGCCAAGACTGTAGAAAGGTACAATCCAAACAGAAATATTTGGGAGCAGGTCTCAAATCTAATCACCAGGAAGCATTCCTTTGGCCTTACCGAAGTGAAAGGCAACTTGTACAGTATTGGTGGACAYGGCAATTTCAGTCCAGGCTTTAAGGATGTGGCCATTTATAATCCTGAGCAGGACAAATGGCTGAACCTGGAGTCGGCACCGAAGATCCTGCGGGATGTCAAAGCTGTCTCCGTGGAAGATCGGTTTGTGTATGTGGCCGCACGCACCCCAGTCGACAGCGACAGCGAGGATGGGCTGAGGGCTGTTATTATCAGATACGATGCTGAAACCAGGCAGTGGCAAGATGTGGAGTCCCTGCCCCTCATCGACAACTACTGCTCCTTCCAGATGTCTGTTGCCAACACCAACTTCTACCACACGGCATCGTGCTGCCCCAAGAGTTACCCCATAGACAAYGAGGAGGCCAAGGGAAAGATCTCCAGCAGGGCCTCGGATGAAATCCTGGAATCCTTGCCTCCTGAGGTCCTGAGCATTGAGGGAGCAGCTATTTGTTACTACAAAGATGACGTGTTTATCATCGGGGGGTGGAAGAACAGCGATGACATTGACAAGCAGTACAGGAAGGAGGCCTATCGCTACTGTGCCGAGCGGAAGCGCTGGATGCTCCTGCCCCCAATGCCACAGCCCCGCTGCAGAGCCACTGCCTGCCATGTGAGAATCCCCTTCAGGTGCCTGCAGGGAACACAGAGGTACCCCATGCCACAAAATCTGATGTGGCAAAAAGATAGAATAAGGCAAATGCAGGAAAGGCAGATGCAGGAGATACACCGATACTCTCTGAGCTTACGGAGGATGCCCCGCTCCCAGATCGAGTGCTAGTGTGGAATATCACTCCTGATGAGCCTAGGAAATAAACCCTTTTGTTAGGCTTGATGTGTCTTTATAAGACATGAGGGTGTGGATTGGATTTGATGCATAAAACCAGCATCTGTTGTGTACTGAAAATTCAGAAGCTCAGAAGTTGAGGGTGGGTGGAATTGAGACACTCCATGAATCCAACAGTATTCCTTAATGATGCCCAGGGAAAAGCTGTAGCCTGTATCGGGCTGTGAAATGTCTCYGGGAGCATTAAGCCTGTTACTTCTCTCCTTTGAGATCTTTGATTCCAAGGGTTTCTGTAGAGTCACTCTCTAACAGTTCTACTTGGAAGATCAAAGCTCTCTCTCTTAATAATTTAGTGGTTACATTTGTGTGTGCTTGAAAGCACCTGTTTCATTTGCACTTATCTCTTGACATTCCTTTGATTCTCTCCTCAGTGACTAAACTTCACAGGATTGGTGTTGGTGTACTTGGCTTTCCCAAGCTGGAGGCAAGTGCAATAGTTCTGTATGAAACAAAAGCACAATCTTTCTTTAAGAAATTCCTTCAGGATGTTTCTATGTTTATTAAATATTTTTTGTATCTGTATCTTGTAGAGAGGCTGCAGAGTTTGTTTATAAATGGATGATTGGTTGGGCACAAGATGCTTGCTAAAAGAGACCTTGAGGCAATGGATTTTTTTTCAGGTCTGTTTTCAGGTTTGAGTCTGTCTCTAACTCAAACTTAGGAACTTGGGTCAACAGCCTGAGTGAAGGAGTGATAACCAGCGATGAGCCACCCACGCACCCTGGCTGTTCAGTTCTGTCAGAGTGGATCTGTGAGAGTGAGATTATTTCATGGGAAACCTGAGCTACTCGTAGGTCTTTTCTCAAGTGTTGCACATGTTTTAATTCTAGTGAGAAGTGATGGGAGAGCCCCTGCTGTTCCAGCCTGTCTCTGACAATCAGAAGGCTTTGCCCTCTGTGTGCTGTCCCAAGGGACTCCCAGCATCTGTGCTGCAGCTCTGCACCAAGCTGGCACATGTGCTCTTACAGGGGAGAGAGCTGGGCTTTCAGAGTCTCCAAGCATCTTAATTTCCCCACTTGCTGTGGGGGTGARATTTAAGATCATTTAAACACCTTTTATCTTTCTGAGGTGGCTTACATGCAAGTGCCCTGGGTGGCCCTGGATTGCTTTCTGCTGTACTCCCGGGGAATAGAACGTGGGATATTCCCTTTGGAGTGTCCCTGCCTCTCAGTTACCTGTCCCACTGAGCACTCCTCCCCGGTCCAAGAAGCTCCAGGACCCTTTCATTTACCAGTGTTTCAGTGCATACTTCCTACCTCCTTTTCTCCCCATCCTTCCCTTCATTTGAATGTTCCAAGTTTTCCCATGCAGTCTAACTCAGGATCTTAGGGAAGGGAATGGGAGGAGTAACCTGGGTATTACAAAACTTGTGTAAACAAACCTTTTTGGAAAATCTGTTACTGCTCCTGGTTCATCGATGATTTGCTGGTGGTTTTGATGTGGGTGGCTTCTTTGCAAAGAACTTGTAACCTGTTTGGGGTTTGTTTTGGTTTTAATTGTTTTGCTTCCTGAGCTGCTCCTTCTCCTTTTCCAGTTCAACAGGCAGCCCAGATCCTATATGAAACTCGGGGTAAGTCCTTCCACCACTCCGTGTRTAAAGGTTTCTCTGATATGTACGTCCCTTAATGCTCTGCTTTGTGGTTCATGGGGCCACTTTGATATCAATAACTTGTCTATTTGTGAGAGTCTCTGGCCTTAGTTAAAACAACTACCAACCAAACTTGAAATTCTGAACAGTTTGTCTCTGCTCTGTGGTAACTGTGTTGTATTTTCTTTGCCCATTGGGCTGTTGGGGCAGGTGAAGTTTATGCTGCTGGCTTCATGCAAGAGGAAATAGGTGAGTTTAAGGTGATGTTTGCAGGTGATTGTTCCCAAACAGCTCTTGCAGGTCTGTAAGCTGGAGATTGATCCATGGAGTCTGGCTCATGGACTCTTGCAGGTCCGGCTGGAGTGGCTGCAGAATTGCTGCTCCTGCAGCAGTTTGTGATAAAGTGTGCAGATGCCTCTAGTGCTGAATCCATCAATGTAACAGCAATTTGTGGGAGTTGATTTAGGGATACTTTCCCTGACTTTGCACCAAAGCAATGGGGAGGAGTTCCTGTCCTCCACCCTGCTGAACTGCCTGGAGGTATTTAATAGGCAGTTGGAGAGTGGTAGTAGGTCACACCCCCACAGCTCTCCAAGCCCTCTTGTAGGCTACCATCGAAAATTTGTAGGGAGAAACACCATGGTCAGCTGGAATAGGAGCTGAATATTTAATGACATTGTGCAGCAGAGGCAAGAACAAACCTTGCAGTCTTGCTTTTTCTAAGCAGCATTGATCTTACACTTCCCAGGAGGACGTTTACTAAAAGCACTCCACAGAGAGACAGCATCAGCCCAGCCCCATCCCTGGACAGGTAACCCTGTGTGTGCCAGCCGCATGCCGTGTGTGCCGTGCTGTCCCTCCGTGTGCTCCAGGGTGGGCGGCTCTGGCAGCAGCATGGACTGCTCTTGATGTTTGCTCTGCCAGTTCTGGGGTAGTTTTAAGCATTTGGGGGTTTTTAGCCTTGAAGTCAGTGGACCAGTGGCACTGATGTGGTTTGTGACTGATAGGTTGAATGATYCATTGCATCACAGGAGTAGTTGGGAGAATTGCATTCATGGCTCTGGCTGCAGTTCAGCCCACGAGCCTGTGAATCCTTTACCATTCTTTGTGGCCCTTGACCACCATAGCTTGCTGGGTGGTTATCAAATGATCCCATAAAGAAAAGCCTGGCTGTTCTTCCTGTGTGTTTCTAATGGCTGATCAGCTGTCAGCAGGATCCCAATGTATGTTCAGTAGGGGCAAGAAGACTGCTGGTCTCACTGAGGGAAAAGAACATTGTGGGGAGTCTTCCTCCTTTGGACAATCACACCTCTACACCTGTCCTGCTACCTGTCACAAAACACATGTGTCATGTCCTGGCTTTCTGCTCAAAGTACCAATGGCACCTGCCAGGTCTTGGCGGTCACTGTACTAACTCCCAGAGGCCATATATTTACATAATATTTTATAACTACCTGGATGCTCCATTATAACCAGGGGTTGTGTGTGTTTTTAATAAGACTCCCTTGCACAAAGTGGGAGAACATTCCAGAGATGAAGCAAACATCCAGATGTTACATGTGCTGTGAACAAGTGTGAGCTGCCTATTGCAATGGCATTTTTCTCCATTACAGTAAATATTAAAATCCAAACTCTTGGCTCAGCTTGTGTGTTGTGGAATACCCTGGTGTCTGCCAACAAACCCAGTCCCAAGGAATTACAACTTTTTATATTGTTCTTAACACAGCCTTGTAACAGAATGTAAGATCCAATGAGCTTTGAAAAGCAAACGTAAAGGAAACGGTTTTGTGGCTTGGATTTATGTTCAGCTCTGTCCACCTTAGGTTGGGGTATGAGCCATCTCCTGTTTGACAGTCCTGGGTGGAATCTGATAAAACAGGTGCTCTTGAGAAAATCTAACCCTGTTACTAATACGAATGTAGAGCGTGGAACTAACGAGCTGTTTGATGACCATTAGTAGTCAGATTCTCCTCGTGGGTCCATGTCACTGTGGGTYGCAGCAGCTCTGCTCTCCTGGCATATTAACAGCAGGACAGCAGTTTGCTGGGGAGCAGCAGTCCTGTCCTTACCTATGAGGTAGTGTGTGTCATAAGCACCCTTTGAAACAGATCCTGCTGTCCTGTTCTTGACCTTAAATACACTGTACTAAAATTTATTGTAAGAGGTGAATTAATAAAAATAAACCTTTTATTTCTCTAGCATTCTGTTGTGGTTTTGGTTTTTTAAGTTGCTGTATAGGGTGTGGATGATACATTGGTAATACTGTGGAGTGAAAGCTCTAAATGCTAATAGTCCTTTTGGCCCATTACAATTGTTTCTATTTTCGAACAAGAGAACATATTTTCTTTCTCCTATGGGGATTTTATTATTTAAAGAACACTATTTACACATATCTGGTGATGGGATGCTCAGAAGACTTTATTAAATACGCAGAACTATTTACACAAGCATCCAGTGATGGCTGATCACAACACTCCTAGCTAAGGGGAACTATTTACAACGGCGAGCTGCGAGTTGAACTGCTGAACAAGATGTCCATGGAGGAGCTGTGCTGGTAGTAGTGTTGCCTAGCGATGTATTCCATGACGTTGGAGAGCCCTGGCACCACGCAGCAGCTGACGGCGCTGCGGGTGATGCCCATGCTGTGGGCGTCGTACCACTCATTGGTATCTTCCTCGTAGCACTCGGTGGCAACRGTGGTGCTGAACCCATTAAAGCCCCCAACCACGAACAACAGGCCATCCATCACCTCAATGCCAAAGTTGCTGCGTGGATTTAGCATGGAGGGCACGGCGTGCCAGGCGTTGGCGATGGGGTTGTACGCTTCCACGCTCTGGAGCCGGCTGTTCCCATCAAACCCTCCAACCTGTGAAGGCCAAAGGGACAGAGCTGAAAGGGGCCTTTCCTAAGCCAGATCCTGTCATGCATCTGTGAGATGGGAACTGCTCRTGCCTCCCTGGCTGCAGTCTGAGCATGGAGGAGAGCACGAGATCTCCAAACATGGCTCTTGCTTATTGCAGTCTGCTCCCTGCTCTCTGAGGAGCTTTCCAAAGCACTTTATGTAACTGTCAATTTTGACAGTTCTCCAGAAGTTGGATGCAGTCCATGGAGAGGATAAAGAATGGATGAACAGGCCCAAGCCCCTGCTCTGTGCTGCTGGTACTGTTGGAAGCAGCAGAAATTATGTTCTGCTACTTCCACATTGCCAAACACCATTTTCATATCAAAAATCGTGTGATGAGTGATAACTTCCTTGCCATTTTGGCTTTGACTTCCCTAAACCTCATGTAAACACATGGCCACCCTGGAGATCTGGGACCTGCAGCCATCCAAAGGACTGCAGTGCTGGCTGGTGTTAGCCCTTACCGCATACACCTGGTTCCCGTATGCCATCACCCCAACTCCGCTTCTCCTGCTGCTCATTGGGGCGATCAGGGACCACTGGTTTGTGGTGGGGTTGAACACTTCAGCTGAGCTGAGGCACTGATCGCCATCAAACCCACCACAGATGTACACCTGGGGACAGGAGATGGGGGAAAGGGTGAGTGGGGTGGTTATATCCTTGGTGAGGAAACATGTTTGAAGAGAAAACAGTGGTGTGGCTGGATTTTTGGGGTGTGTTGTTTAAGAATGGGAATGATCTTGTCATCCTGGGTTTGAAGTAGCAGCAGTGCAAAGAGTTGATGGCAGCAAGATTTAGACTTTCGGTTTTTCAAGCTGCATGAAGCAGACAGGCCTGGTATCACACCTATGGCCAGGAAAAGGGGCTGTCAGGCACCAGATAGGCAGCAGCTCTGGAAGATTTTTTATATCTCTGCCACACCAGGCAGGCTCCTTTACACTCACAGCTCCAGGATTTAATAAACAGTTATGAATTTAGTGGAGGTTTATGTGAACTTCATGCTGCAACCCCAACTGCWCTTGGCTGGGGCTAGTTTACCTTTCCATTCAGTGTGGTTGCACTGGCGTCGCTCCTCTGCTCGTGCATGGGGGTGATCAGGGTCCACTGGTTGGTGTCTGGGTCATAGCGCTCTGCTGTGTTGAGCCGCATGTAGCCATCGAACCCTCCCATGGCATAGATGAAGCTGTCCACAACGGTGACGCTAACGTAGCAGCGCCGTGAGTGCATGGGTGCTACCTGCTGCCATGTCTTCTGGAGTGGATCAAACCGTTTGACGATGTTGAAATAATCCGTGCCATCAAATCCGCCGATAACGTAGACGTGGCCTTTCAAATAAGCCGAGCCGTGATAGGCAACGGGGCTCTCTTGCTCCCAGGGAATGTTCAGCCACTTGTCAGTGCGGCCGTCGTAGGTCTCGATGGCGCTGGTGGCGCCGCCCCCGCTCCAGCCCCCGATGGCGAAGAGGATGGCGTAGGGCAGGCGCGGCCGGGTGAGTGGGTTGGCGTTGACCGAGGAGCTCTGGCCGTAGGAGTTCAGGTCGTAGATTTCAGACAGGGCACTGATGATGAGATCTTTGCAGTTGGCATTGTCCTTGACGTACTCGTGAGCTTTGACGTTGTTCATGAAGTAGTCGGATTGTAGGAGTGCCAGTCGAACCTGAAACACGCAAGGAGGAGGTTGGAGTACTGCCACTGATGGTTTCCCCCTTTGGGTGGCCTTTGGGGGCAGCTCCGAAGCTGTGCTGCACCCACCTTGCTCAGCAAGCAGGCGATGTGCTGCCTCCTGTTCTGCGGGTCATGAGATATCCACCTCAGCACAGCCTCGAACACGGCTTCTTCTCGCCGCACGTTAAGCTCATCCTTCTCAATGATGTGTGCCAGCTCCTCGGCAGTGAGATCTAGGAACTCCTCGGACACCTGGGACACCTCCTCGAAGTGATGCAGGATGTACACGCAGGCAGCTGCGCGCAGGTCGGGGCAGTGGTAATAGTCAGTGAGTCTGCAAATGCCAATGCAATTCTCAAAGCACAGCCTGGAACTGAGGAACTCACAGCACAGGCTGACGATGCCCATGACATTGAACTGATCTGCTGCAGCTAGCAAACTCTCAACATTGTCCTCCGTGATCGGTACTGTCCCGGTGTAGGCGTAATTGATGATGAGCCCCATCATTTCAGCTGAAATGCCAGGGATGTGATAGACCATCTTGTCTGCGGTGTCCCAGTTGGTAAACAGAGTCCTGAAAACATGGTGTTGCTGTGTTAAACCCTGTCCGTGGATCCCCTGTGTTCCTCCTGCCCCCGGGGCACCAGTTTTGGCACTGGTAGGAGACATTCTGGGAGGCCCCGTGGTTTATGGATTAATGTTTTACTTGCTGGTTGTTTGAAAAAGGAGATACAGCCTCTGGGGCATACCAGAGCTGGAGGCAGCAGGGCAGAGGGTTTCACCYGAGAGGAGCAGAGGGGCAGAATSCCCCCATSACCTGCTGCCCACACTGTGGGGATGAGGCCAGGGYTATGGGGGTGCACAGAACACAGCCAAGGCACGTTCAGCTTCTCACCACCAACCCCCAAATCCCCCTCCCCAGGGCATCTCCGTTCATCCCCAGCCTGGATTGACACTGGGGTGGGGTTGCCTCGACCCAAGTGCAGCACCAATACGGGGTCCTGAATCCCAGAGAGTCACAAGGTGTGGGCAAGGCAAAGCTGCCCCGTGATAGCCAGACCAGGCTGGCCAGGCTCCAGCCCTGCACTGTGGCTGAGGCTCCTCTGATACCACTGCCAAGAGCCACTGATACATGTTGGGCTGTGGATTTATCCTGATGTTCAGGGAGGTGTGAGGACTATGGGAAATCGCTTGATGAARGGTTCAGTGCAGGTGGAGCTCATGGAGATGTGCTGACCTCAATCAGGGAATACTTTTTGTCCCCATTCCCTTGTTTTTCAAGTACTGACCTGAAGTAGATACTGCAGCATGAGAGGATGAGCTTGTGAGCCTTGAATTCCACCCCTTCCGCACTGATGATCACATCACAGAATCTCCCTTCCAGGCGGAGCTCATTGGAGATGCTGCAACTCCTATCGCTCATCTTCCTCTCCATGCTGGAGGATGAATATTTGGTTGGAGCCAGAGGCAGTGGACCTTGCTGAGGTGTGTGTAGCACTCTGGTGTTGTCCCCAAACATCCAGCACTGAGCTCCCTAGCTGGTTGTGGATTGTGCCCCATAATGACATCACAGGGGCAGGGTTGACCCAGGCCCAGCATTCTGTGGTTGCCCTCAGCTTTTGCTTCYCTACAGCCCGGGTTGTGCTGGATCCAGACGTGCTCTGTGTTGATTGATGGTCACTTGGAGAAAAACCAGCCTGTGATCCATCCTCCAGCAGCTTTTCAGTAAGATTTCACTGGGATATAATAGCCTCCAAGCGTGGGCTCTGCTCAGGTGTCTTGTGCCACCTCTCCCAGCAGGAAGCTGAGGTATTGTCCAGCTCATGTCAGTGCTGTCACACACACTGTCCCTGCTGATTGGTCACTGAAGTTGTGCCGGGGGAGCTTTAGGTTGTATGTTGGAAATTATTTTCCCCCAAGGGGCTGTCCAAAGGCAGCAGTGGTGGATCCTCATCCCTGGAGGAGTTTAAAGTCTTGTGGGTGTGGCACCAAGGGACATCGGTTGGTGGCGGCGATGCTGGGGGATGGTTCTTTGCGGGCTTTCCCCTCGCCAGGGTTCTGTGACTCAGTCTTCCCGGCGCCGCGGAGTGGTTCACTGCCCTGCGGCCACGAACRGCCCCGCCGGCGACTATTTTATCCTTTTTTWTTATTATTTTTTTAATACATCTTTCTCCTTCCCGGCTCGTCGCGGGAAGGAGCAGATCAGAACGCAGGTCAGAGTGGCTGCGGGCGTGCACGGAGCGCGGGTGAATTCCCCGACCCCAGCAACCACCGAACGCTCCCAGATCATCACCAGAGCACTCCCCGGTGCCTCCCGGTCTCCTCCGGGCCCCGAGGCCGCGTTCCGGTCCCGCCCCCCGCCGGCTCCTCCCCGCGGCTGCGCGGCCGGTGCGACCGGAACGGAGCGGAGCGGAGCGGGCGCGATGGTGAGCGGGGCTGCGGGCCGGGAGCCGGCTCTGAGCGCGGCCACGACCGAGGGACAGCGGGGGATGAAGGCTCTCGGTGCCCCCGGAGCTGGGGGAGCCGCGGGGCGGCACCGAGCGGGGTCTCTGCCCGCAGGTACCCGAGCTGGAGAAAGCCACGGTCCGGATCCGGCAGCCCGAGCGTGTGCGGGAAATCATCCAGTCCCTCCGGGAGCAGGGGGTGGCCAAGCTGCAGGTAGCGGTGCATTGCCCTCGCTCGGTCCTTGTTTCTGCTGCCCCTTCCGAGCCCCCCGACCCCGGCCCGGCTTCTCCCAGCCCCTCCCTGCAGTGGCAGCCCGGGGCCGGTGGCTCCCCCCGGACCGACCTTTSGGCTCCCCGTTATGGAGCTGTAACTGTGGGCCAGTCCCCAAAGCGCTGCTCCGCCCCGGCACGGTGAAGCCATTCGGTGCCGATAAGGGCTCCGGGGTGGGAGGGTGAGGACATTGTCTGTCTTGGGGTTGGTAGGAGCGGCCACGTCGTCGCCGTCATTCTGTGTCCGCGGGAGACAGTGGTTCTGGCAGCCCCTTAGAAGCATCGTGGGCTCGCTCTGACCAGGACAGAATGCATTGGGGCATGCACGGATTTGGTTTTCTCCCCTCTTCCAGGTCATTTCTGACTTTGACATGACGCTGAGCAGGTTTGGGTGCAATGGCAGGCGCTGCCCCACATCGCACAGTGAGTGGAAGCCGTTGTTTTTACTGTCACTGATCTTGTTTGATTTCTGTGTTTGTATTTGACRTGGTTCCTGTCATCCTTCGTGTCCTCCCTGCCAAGCCTGGCCACTCTGTCCTGTCCTCCTTGCAGCTCTGGGCCTTGCTGTCTGGTTCTGGACTGGCTGCCTTCATCCCACTGCCCATGGGCGCTGAGACCACTGTCCTGGCTGAACCAGGTCCTGCTGCGGGGTAAAATAGGAGCCAATGCATTGAAACCCCACAGGGAGCCTGTGCTCAGGTCACAGTGTCACCACAGCTTGTATTGGGAACAGCCAGCACTGACATTCAGGGGAGCTGCTGTTAGAAAGTCTTTTTGTGTTTTTGTGCTAATCACTGGTGTTTTATTTTCTTTGCAGATATCCTCGACACCAGCCGTGTCATCAGYGAGGATGGCAAGAAGAAGGTGGGTKCTGTGTGTAAAATACTGTTGTATCTGTCACCTGTCACTGGAGGTCACACTGGCTGGTGTGGCAGCTCTCCCAGCTGTGCTGGCTGCCAGRATGGAGTGGGAAAGTGCCCAGGCTGTATTTCAGCCAGCAGTGACAGAGGAGAAGTTAAAAAGGGAACTCGAATATGCAGCTGTGGGTGTTTCAGTTTGATAGGAGCAGGAAGGGGAGGGGTCTTTGTACCTGCAGCATTTGGAGTGAGGTGAGGGCCAGCCAGGCTGGTGAGAATTCCAGCTGTGCTCAGAGTGACGCTGCTCAGTGACAAGGTTTTGGTTGTGTTTAGGAAAAGTGATACTTTGGAGGACTTCAGAATCGCTAGTTTTGTTTATAGTCTCTTTTGACCTGCTGCTCACTTTGTTCTTTTTCCCTCTGTGCGAGACTCCAGCTGAAGGACCTGCTCCACTATTACTATCCCATTGAAATAGATCCCAACCGGACCCTGGAAGAGAAACGTCCCCTCATGGTGGAGTGGTGAGTGCTGTGATGATCTTGACCTTGTCCTGACAACCTCTTGTCCCTGAGGACTACAGGACACGAGGCTTGAACCGTCCCTGGGCTGGGCAGCGATCCTGCAAGGTTTAGCTGTTATTTCTGACTGCTGAGAGCCTCTGCCTGGGACTCTGTCACTGCTGCCTCTCCCCAGGTGGACCAAGGCCCACGAGCTGCTGGTGCAGCAGAAGATCCGCAAAGGTGACATCGCCCAGATCGTCAGAGAGTCAGAGGCGATGCTGAGGTACGGGAATGGGTTTGTGGTGTCGAGGTTTGGGCACGGGGATGTGACACTGAGGTACAGCTTGGCTGCCCACAGCCCTTTTCTCTGCCCATGCAGCCAGGTCTCTGTGCTGTCACCACGCTGCAGCACGACCAGTGCCAGCCTCTCTCGTTCACTGCCTGGGGCTGAGCTCTAACACAGTCAGAACGTGAGTTCTCTCTTTGGCTGCAGGCTGCTCCCTTCCTGCTCTGAAACTGCTCCCCCYTCTCTCAGGCCTTGGCCAGGAGCAGCTGAGGGGCTGGTGCTGGGCACAGCTCCTCTTTTGCAGAGTGGGATGCAGGGGCAGCACACAGAGGTTTGTTCTTTGTGCCAGAACTGCCAAGCCTTATGCAGGCCCTTGGCTCAGCAGCAGATTTCACCCACAGCACAAAAATGTTGAGCTAGAACTTGCTGCTAAAGCTGCCCTAAGGCTGGCCTGGGRGAGCTGGGCTCTGCCAGGGTGCTGYCAGGCTCAGGGAGGAGATGGCTTTTCATGAGCCCAAGGTCCACTCCTGCCAGGAATTGTSCCCTGGCAGACTGAGGCTGTCMCAGGTTGGTCTGATCCTTCTCCCAGCCAGCCCAACCTGTTGCACATCTCTGACATGGCTCCTGGCAGCGCCCACTGGTGTGGGCAGGCTGTGCCCTGTGCCTCTGCCAAGCAGCTGATGTGTTCAGGAGATGCCAGGCAAAGGCTTGGAGTGCTCTGTGCTCCCACCAGTGCCCACCCATCTGCTGCACCCAAAACTCTCCGGGGTTCTGCCCAGGGAGGCCGTGGGAGTGCTGGTGCTGCAGAGAGCTCGTGGTTTGCAGAGCTGACGTRTGTGTTTCTGTTTGGGAAGTGCTGGGCAGGAGCAGAAGCTGGGCTGAGTAACCATTGTGCCAGGGGCTGGTAACTCAGCCCCCTGCAATGGCCACTCCTGCTCTAGGGATGGCTACGAGGAGTTCTTTGAGCGGCTGCACAAGAACAATGTCCCCCTGTTCATCTTCTCTGCTGGCGTCGGTGACATCCTGGAGGAGATCATCCGTCAGGCCAACGTCTTCTACTCCAACGTCAACGTGGTGTCCAACTACATGGACTTCAACGAGGATGTGAGTTCTTGCACTGCCTCTGTGTGGGGAGAGGTGTGGGGCTGGGACCGAGGGCTGGGACACGATTAATGCTGACACCATGAACAGTGACACCATCATTAAGAGCTGTCTGTCCCCTGTCTGTGCCCAGGGAGTCCTCACACRCTTCAAGGGGCCCCTCATCCACACCTACAACAAGAACAACACCGTGCTGCAGGGCACAGGCTACTTCCAGCAGCTGAGCACCAGGACGAGCATCATCCTGCTGGGGGACTCCATGGGTGACCTGACCATGGCAGACGGCGTTCCCAGCGTGGAGAACATCCTCAAGATTGGCTTTCTCAATGACAAGGTGGGTGTGAGGAGCACTGCAGTGCTTCCCTAGCAGCCTTCCCCAGGTGCCAGGGCTGGGGCCAGCAGGGAGGAGCAGGGGGCTGCYCCAGTGATTTGGGTGGGTGAGATTCTCGTACGAGCTCCTGCAGGGTGTACATACATGATTTTCACTTCTTATTAGCTGAGGGTATTTTGATGTGTGCAGGAAAACTCGGCCCCCAAATAATAAACCCAGACAAGAAGATGTCCCCTCCCTGACCCCTTGATCCACCACCAGTGACTGCAGGTCCAGTTCCAGCCCCCTCGCCTGTCCACGCTGTCTCAGGGTGCAGGCAGGATGTAGGAAGGCTCCCCTCACCTCCATCACAGCATTTTGTAGTTTAGGATTGGGGATTGCATTTTTTATATACACTCACTTGAAATTTACACACTTGACTGTGGTTTTACACACACTTGAAATTCTTTAGWGAGCTCCCAAGGGGTGCAGAAGGGACCTGGGGCTGTCTGCTGAGCTCCTGCCGTGCCTGGGAAGTTGTCAGGGCAGTTCTTGTGCCCCTTTTGGGTAGCAGCATCTTCACCCTGAGCTGTTCCCGCTGCTGATAGGTGGAAGAGCGCAGGGGGAAGTACCTGGATTCCTATGACATCGTCCTGGAGAGCGACGAGACGCTGGATGTGGTCAACGGCATTCTGCGCTACATCCTGGCCGAGACATGAGCTGGGGACACGGYGTCCAGCTCGGGCCACGCAGAGGGCTGGGCAGGGAGTGTCCTTCCTGTGACACAGCTGGAGGAGACCTGCTGGGACCTGCTGGGCTCCATCCCCACCTCACTGATGCCCTGGAGCAGGAGAGGTGAGATGGAGGAAGCTTCTCTGTTCCCTTCACCCCAGCTCTGCCTGGCTCTGCAGTGTCCCTCCTGGACTGACTCTGTCCTGCTCAGACTTCATCCTGAGGCCACGACAAACCTTTCCACGTTTCAGAGATGTTTCTGCACTTGTTTCAGCAGCTGAGTGTGGAATGGATATAGTTTACTGAGGACAGACCTGATTTTAGATGAAATTTTGGTGTCACTGTGGTCCTGGCTAAGAAAACAAGTTTCTTGTCCTGTTTTCTGTGGGCTCCAAAGCTCCTGGGCTGACCCTGGTGCCAGTGCAGCTGCTGGGCTGGTGTGGCCCTGCTGGACATCACATCACCCTGCCCCACATTCCCCATGGGATCCTGCAGCTCTCTGGCCCCACAACTCAGCTCACCCRTCCATCTCACACCAGCACAGCTCTTACTGTGGAAAAAAAAGCTTTTCCAGCTGTCCCTGAAGGCCCTGGAGCTCGGCTGCTGTTGCTGCCCTAAGCCAGAAGTAAGTTTGTTCTGCCAGGGATCACAGAAGGAGGGGTGGGGATGAGGGAGGAGAGGCCAATGGCAGAATTTGGGGTTTTAAGGAATGTTTTACCTGGCCATGTTTGTTTATTAAGCTTCTGGGCTGATCCTCGGCTGATCTGGGCTCTCAGAGCAGCRATAGGAAAAACCCATTTTATTTCTGTGTAACCTCTGGTTATGTGAGACTCTGAAAAGCAGAGTCGTTCTCCATGTTGGAATAAAAACATTGTTGGGTAAAGCTGGGTCATGGGTGATTTGTAGCCAGGGCTGAGGGGCTGGAGCTGCTCTGCTCCCTGGGCTGGCAATCTCTGCCCCCCAGCTCCCCATCCCACCAGAGCCCCCCAGCCCTCACTGGGCACTGAAGCCCTGTTGGCTTTGGTGGAAGATCCCAGGGGGAATTTTGGTTTTTCCTGCCAGACCCAGCAGATGCTGGAGCCTGTAATGCCCCTGGGCACTCTGGAGTGCCACTGCCCCAACACACAGGAATATTCCATGGCAAAGTAACCAGACACGGTCAAACTCCTTGGAAACCYGGAGGAATTATTTATTACTCGGTGCAAGGCAGAGTCACCGTTTGAGGGGCTCTGCACTGCTGTGCTCCTTTCTACCTTTCTTCTGTCCCTGGGGYAGGACAGAGGCTCTGGGAGCTGGCAGGTGCTGGAACTGTGCTGGTTCCACCCCAGAACCTGAGCACTCCAAGGTTGTGACCTGCATTTAGGTATTGAAACAAAATTGGTTTGGTTTGTCTCACTCACGGGAGGCTGGAAGTGGGAGGGCATGGAGGGGGATGAGGCTGCTCCCTGAGGGGAATGGAATGAGGAGTCTGTTTCCCTTCTCCCAGCTGATGAGGGSTTTGCCAGGTCCCATCCCCACAGTTTTGGGACTTTAGGAAAGGCAGATGCCTGCAGAGTATCAGGGCTTCACCCTGAATCCTGAGCCCCCTCTGGACTCTTGTCCTGGGCAGGATGGCAGCAGGGACACAGCAGGGACCAGGACAAGAGGCTTCTTCTCTCTAAAAAAAAATTTAAGTGTATAAAAAACCCAATCCCCAATCCTAAACTAYAAAATGCTGTGATGGAGGTGAGGGGGAGCCCCCCTGCATCCTGCCTGCCCCCCGAGGCAGCGTGGACAGGCGAGGGGGCTGGAGCTGGACCTGCAGTCACTGGGGGCCAATCAAGGGSTCAGGGAGGGGACATCTTGTCTGGGTTAATTAGCTGGRRGCTGAGTTTTCCTGCACAGGWAAACACATCAAAATRCCCTCAGCTAAAAGAGGTGAAAATCAAAATCTGCCCCGCTGCGGGACTGGGGAGGGGCAGGGGCAGATTCCCGGGGTGGGAGACTGGCCATGACACGGCCAGGATGAGTCCTGTCTCCAGGAACAGYGGGACTGCTCCTCAGAGCTCCTCATGAATCTTCTCCTGATCCTCATCCGACTTCAGCTTCAGCTCGTCGGGTGTGATCTTCCCRTCCTGGTTGCGGTCCTGGTTGTGGAACATGTCAGCGATGATTTTCTCTGGGTCGGAGCTGGGCATGAGGCGGCCTTTCCCTTCTGCCACCTGGGTCTTGATGAAGGTGGAGAACTGGAGAGGGGACAAGGGAACAGATGCTGCTTGGCTCCACACAGCCAGCACTGGGCAGGGAGACCACGGCTCATGCCCAGGATGGGCAGGGAGCAGAGCAGAGGCTGCTCATGGGGACACTGTGGGCACCCAGCAGTGATGCTTTGGGCTGGGATGTTTCTCCTGCACGGCTCTGCTGGCTCCCAGTGCCCTTCAGTGCTCCCCATTCCCCACACCCCCTGCACCCCACCTTTGGGAGCTGCTCACCTCATCAGCGGGGATCGCCCCGTCCTTGTCCAGGTCCATCTGCTCGTACAGGTTGGCCGGTGGCTCCTCGTGCCAGATGAASAGGTAGCCCTCAGGAACGCCCTCCTCCATGGAGATCAGCTCCACCTCGAAGCGGAGCACGGCGCTGCCAGGCACTCCCCGAGCTGGAAACACAGCAAAGCTCCAGCACCACGGGGAGCAGGGCAAAGCCTGAACCCCACAGCCCTAAAAGGGTGAGGAGGGACAGAGCCCAAGTGGGGTGCAGCGAGGCTGAACCACCCCATTTGCACTGAACATTGGCCACTACTCCCCTACCTCCGCTCTCGCCGTGGCCCAGGTGTGGGGGGATGATGAGCACCCGCCTCTCCCCCGCACACATGTCCAGGAGGCCGCTGTTCAGYCCCTCGATCACCTTGTTGGCACCCAGAGTCACCTCCTGGGGCTTCTCATAGTCGTGGCTGCAGGAGGCACAGAGTGCAGGTGAGAAAAGTCCCTGAAATCCCAACACTTCCA
>NW_026624118.1:94517-99460 GCF_030028575.1 Malurus melanocephalus | reverse complement strand
CCCCATCCCGCTGTCCATCAGTCCAGCACTGCCCATTGCAGAGCGGACAATCACGGTGCTGCCCATGTCCCTGCCCATCCCAGCTCGGTGCCAGCCAGGATTTGACCCCAGGAAGGACAGGAACACTCGGGGCACGCACGAGGAGAAGAGCCKGGTGCCATCCAGCAGGGAGCAGTTGTAGTGGTAGCGGACGAAGTCGCGGTCGCGGGTGGTGACGTTGCAGCCCTCGGGCCGGAACACGGTCTGGATCTCCACCGGGTCTGCGGGGTTGTGGAAGTCGATGACGTGGACRTCAAAGATGAGCACGGCTGAGCCGGGAATTTTTTCTCCTGGAAGAGGAGGATGAGGAGAGCTGCTGCAGGGCGGGTAAAGCCTTTCCCTGCTTCTTCCCACCGCCCTTGGTGTGCCCAGCCCRCAGAGCCCTCCGCACGGTCACCTGCGCCGTTCTCCCCGTAAGCCAGGTGTGGGGGGATGACCACTCGCCGCTGCTCCCCCATGCAGACCCCCTGCAGGCCCTGGTCCATGCCGGGGATGATGTAGCCCTTCCCGATGTAGGTGTTGTAGGTCTGATTGCGGGAGTAACTGCAGTGAGAGAACCCACGGCGCCGTCAATCCCCCCCACACGGCAACCCACACCCCTCCTCCCAGCCTCTCCTGCTCCTCCAGCAACCTAACCTTGCTCCTAGGGATGCAACAAACAGATTCCACCCTTTTTAGCTTATTTCATGCCCACTGTCCCCTCTCCAGCCTTTCTTTGCTGCTGTGGGGCAGGAGAGGACCTCGGGGTGCTTCCTCCCACACCTGGAGTCAAAGAGCGTCCCATCCATGAGTGTCCCATTGTAGTGGTAGCGGACAAAGTCCCCGGTCACAGCCCGGCGCTTGCAGGATTTGGGCACCTCCAGGTGCTCCAGGAAGACACCGTCCTTGGGATTGTGGAAATCCACCAGCAGCACGCTGAACACCAGCGATGCCTGCGGTGGGATCACCGTCCCTGGGAGAGGACACGGCTCAGCCTGAGCGTGGGTCCTTCTGCACCAGGGGGGCTCTGCTCAGAGCTGGSAGGGAAGGGGCTGGCACTGGGGTAGTGCCTGGCTCACCGTAGCCCTTCTCCCCGTAGGCCAGGAACGGGGGGATGATGATGCTCCTCTTCTCCCCAGCACACATGCCCAGCAGCCCCTGGTCCATGCCCTTGATCAGCCACCCCGTGCCCACGTAGGTGTCGTAGGTGCTGCCCTTGCTGTAGCTGGTGGTGGAGAATGAGGGTGGGGATGGTTCTGAGGCCACACCAGCGGCCCCAGCCAGAGGGGCTGTGCCAGAGGCTGGTTTKGGGCTCATGGAGCTGCAGCAGGGAGCGGGTGAGGCTGCTCTRTGTGCATGCCCAGTGTCCCTGGGTCCCAGCCACTCCTGGTGGCCCAATGTCAAGGCAGAGGGTGCACCCCAGCCCCGTGTCCTGAGGCCAGGGTGCCATCAACACCCTCCCCAGATCTCACCCACTGAGCTGGGCTGGAGTCCAGCAGCTCTAGGGCTCCCTGCTGCTTCCAAATCCAAATTTTGCATATCAGCCTCCCGTACCTGGAGTCGAAGGGGGTCCCATCCAGCAGTGTGCCATTGTAGTGGTACCGCACAAAGTCCGAGTTCTCCACCGTGCGGTTGCAGCGCTCRGGTTTGGACAGGGTGGTGATCTGCAGCTTGTCGTTCTTGTTCCAGATGTCCAGCATGACCACGTCRAAGTACAGGGTGGCATCAGGGGGGATCAGCCCCGCTAAAGGGGCAGCAGCAAGGACAGAGCGCCTTAAGCATGACCAGCACAGAGTCCAGGCCAGCCTCAGGCTCTGCCCCTGAAACCTCCCCTGAGCCCAGCGCTGCTCAGGGCTACTGGACACCCATGCCAGCCCCTGGGAAAGCAGCAGGGTCCAGCTGGGGGCAGGACCCCTCATTCCCTGGCCCTGGCCATGGAGCCCCCCTCAGTCCCCATCTGCCGGGGTGCACTGGAGCCCTGTCCTTTCTTACACCATCCCTGGGGGTTTCTCTCCCTCAGCCCCCCGTGGCACAGCCCCTTACCCACGCCGATGCTGCCGTAGCCCAGGTGGGGTGGCACGATGAGGTGACGCCGCTCGTTGACGCACATGCCCTGCAGCCCCCGGTCCATGCCCGTGATCAGCCGCCCGACGCCCACCACACCGGCCACCGTGGCCCCTCGGTCATAGCTGGGGCAGAGGGACACACCCRTCAGAGGTGAGGAGAAGGAAGAAGCTCCCAAAGCTGCCAGTGCTGGAGGGCAGAGCGGAGGGACAGGCCCCCCCAGCTCACAAACGCAGCCCACAGCTCAAAAACATCAATCCTGGTGGGCTCAGTCCTGTGCTGATGGAGGAAGCTGGTCCTTGGGACACTGGTCAGGACTTCAGTCTCACCCTGAACCCCTAGGAACCATCCACACCCTCCCCAGACCTCACCCACTAGGCTGGGTGAGAAGCTGCTGCTTCCAAATCATTTTGTGCATCAGCTTTATGCAGTGAGGAGGAAAGACAATGTCCCRGCCTCATTTTTAAACTGCAAATTTGCTTTTATTTTTAATTCTTAAAACACTCCAAGAAACTATTGGGGGCAGCAGATATCCTCCTGGCAGAAAATTCTTTTAGCAGCGAATGTCCCCAGCAGTTACTTTCTTCCCCATTTATGCTCACAAGAAAGGTAAGACACACCAAACTGTGAACCCCTTTGCTTTCCAGAGCTCCAAAAAACACTTGGCTGGGAATTTTTTATTGCAACATGGCCCCAGTTGTTTCTGTGTCCCTGGCTGTCCCTGCTCACGGTGCTCACGGTGCTGCAAATGAGGGGTTGCCCCAACTCCAGCCCTGAGTCCCAGGCAGCAGGAGCAGATCAGGGACAGTGCAGAGGCCGAGGGACACTGAGCCCGGCAGAGCAAAGCCTCTGGGATAATGAAAGGTTTCACTGCTGCCACGTCTCAAAGCGCCTTAAGCGTTTTCCTGCCATGCAGCTCCGTGTTCCCGAGTGCACAGCGTCCCACTCAGGGCCAAATCGTGCCTGTGCCCAGCACAGGCTTCCCCGCAGCACTGCGGAGGGGATGCAGGCTCCATGAAGGGCTGGAACTGGAGGGGCAGCCCGGGCAGGGGCTGCGGGAATGGGGAGCAACCTGGGCTGGGGGCTCGCTTCAGGCTTTCCCCCATGCTGACACGTGTACAAGGCTCCCCGGTTGTCTGTGTCTGCCCCTGCACCCACAAAAAGCCCTCCTCGGGGTCAAAGCTGGGGGGTCTGAGCATTGTYTGGCACACGCTCTGGCCCGGCTGCCCCTGCCCCGGGGCTGGGGGACACATGCGGGGGTCCCCACATCTGCCTGCCTGCCCCGGGATGCGGGCTGGGGGCTGRGGGAGGCATGCAGGGTCCCGCCGCAGCGCATGCAGCCGGCACAGAGCCGCGGGCGATACCTGGAGTCAAACTTTTTGCCATCTTTAAAGGTCCCATTGTAGTGGTAGCGAATGAAATCCCCCATCTGCGCCTCCCGCAGGCAGATTTTGGGTATATAGTATCTGTCTATCACCACGTCTTCTAGGGGGCCGGGGTCGCCCAGCGCCGGGGCCCCCAGGATGCCCAGGAGGAGGAGGAGGAGGAGGCAGCGGCTGCCCGGGGCCATGGCCATGGCGCTGGGGCTGAGGCGGCGGAAGGGCCCGGCAGGGAGAAGGAGGAGGAGGAGGGCGGGGGGTTCAGGACGCCCCTTTCCTGCCCGGGACGCCCCTTGCCTTCCCTTCCCTTCCCCTCCGCCCGCCCAGCCCGGCCCTCTCGGAATTTTTGTAGACGTGTCCGGCCCCGCCGCGCTCCCCCCGCGCTCCCCCTCCCGAGAGCTGACACCGCGGCAGAGAACCATCCACGGCGGGAGGGGTTATTCTTTTTCCCTCTTTTGTTTTTCCTCTTATTTTTTCCCCTCCTTTTTTTGATTTCTCTTCTTCCCCTCTCCCCGCTTTTCCTCTTCTTTTTACTCTCCCCTTATTTTTTTTTGTTTTCCCTCACATTATTTCCTCTTTGTCTTTTTGGTATTTTTTTTTTTTCTTCCTTGGGTAATTCCTCCTTCGAAAAAAAAAGCTGACGGAGGCATTGGGGAGCGGCTGTGCGGCTGCAGGCCCGGGCCGGGCCCAGGTCCTAGCGCTGATGTGCCTCCTCTTCCTCCTCTTCCTCCTCCTTCTCCTCCTCCTCYTCCTCCTCCTGCYGCTGCCAGCTCATTGCACCCGGCCCACGATGCTGCTGCTCAGTCCCAGCAGTTCGGGAGAGTAAATAAAAGGAATGAAGTGTTTTAATAACGAGTCTGCTGCTGGCAGAGCAGACTGAATGGTGATGACTAAAAACGTGAAACTCTCCTAGCAGTGCTTCCCAGCCAAACACAGCTCCAAACGCACATGRAGGTGTTGCCCAAACACCCCTGTTCCCCCGAATCCACCCCAGGTCCTGTGGAAAGAGCCTTTGGCAAGCATCAGGTGGGAAATGCAACAGGCTGTGAACCCAAACTCAAACCCCAACCCAGCTCCTCTGAGGCTCAGTGCTACCGGTGAGAGCTCCATCAGCTCTGATCCGGGGTGCTCTGCAGCCCCCCAACACCGGGCTGAGCAACTCCAGCACTGCTTGGATTAGCCTGAGAGGACTCAGGGCTGTCCCCATGGCACCGGGTCAGCGCCTCACTCSGCAGCAAGTGAGTGCTGACAGGGGTGGTGGCACCACCAACAGCCTCTGCTCCTCARGGAGAAACCTCAGCAGTGCCCTGGCTGCTGCCCCACGCTGTGACATCCCTCAGTGCCACCGTCCAGCCAGCGATAAAGCGTTGGGTTTGAGCCGGGGCCAGTGTGGCCGTACCGAGGCCTGGCATGGGACAGCTCTGGGGCTGTCCGGGATCTGGCACAGGGCGTGTGGCCTCGGGCTTGGCACCGGCCAGCGGC
>NW_026624118.1:49350-94117 GCF_030028575.1 Malurus melanocephalus | reverse complement strand
GCGCTGGCGGCGGGGCTGTGCGCGGCGCAGTACGAGCAGTACAGCGTGCGCGGATTCCCCGCGGCCGCGCTGGAGCCGCTGCAGCGCGCCTACGCGCGGGCGCTGGAGCAGTACGCGGACGCGCGATGGGCGGAGAGCGCTCAGGGGCTGGAGGCCAGTCTGCGGCTCCACAGGCTGCTGCGGGACAGCGAGGCGCATTGCCACCGCCGCTGCGCCGGGGAGCCCCCCGCGGGCGAGGATCCCGCCGAGGAGCCCCGCGGGGAGCGGGAGTGGGAGCGGGAGCTGCGGCTCTTCGGGCGGCTGCTGCTCCGCGCCGGCTGCCTGCGCTCCTGCAAGCGTGAGCTGCCCGTGTTCCAGCTGCGCTACCCCCCCGCGCAGACCCTGCGCGATTTCCAGCGCCGCCAGCCCTACCAGTACCTRCACTACGCGCTCTTCAAGGTGAGACGGTGCAAATGGCAGGGGGCAAGGGGTGGGAGGGTCCTGCTCCTCCGTCCTGCACCGCTCTGATCTTTCCCCTCCATCCTGCGCCCCTCCATTGGGCACAYCCCTTCCCGTGTCTCATCCTGTGCCCCTCATCCTAGACCTCTTTGACACCCCCATCCTGCATCCCTGTGCCCCCATCCTACGCTGTCAGCCTGCACCCTCTGMTCYGCCCACCCTCCACCCCTGYGCCCCCAAACCTTGCTCCCTCCATCCATTCCAGGTGCTTCCCCTTTCCTTCACTCCCCATCTGGCACCCCCCTCCGGCTCCTCCATCCTGCCCCTGAGCTGTGGCACGTCAGCATCATGTGGGACACATCAGGCGGGACGTGAGGGGTGCACCCATGACTGGGGGGGGCTTGTGGTTGTGTCCCTCTATCCCACCTTGCATTTCCCTGGTCGCCCGAGGTCCCCCTAGACAGACAGGCCATTGTCTGAGGACAGGGTGCAGGGGCTGCTCCAGCTGAGGGGCCAGAGCTGGCGAGCCCCTGTGATTGTGATRGGACACGTGTCTGGATGCTCCATCAGGAAGAACAACTTGCTCAGCTCTACAGTGCAGACGTGGAGAGAGGTTTTGTGGAGGGAGGCTTCACACGGCATTGCCCTGGGGTGCTGGTTTGTTGGCCAGAGCATCTCTGGCAGGGGACAGTCCCCTGGTCAGCGTCCTCATCCCTGGCTGCTGGCCACTGAGGGTGCTGTTTTAGCGCTCAGCGCTGAAGCCCCACTCACCTGGCAGCGGCAAGGGACAGCCTGGCTTCATCCTTAATGCCTTTTCCTCATGACCCAAACCCTTTTCATGGATGGGTCACTGAAACCGCACCCCCTCACTGCCCCGAAGCTGCAACCTGAGAGCCTCGGAGGGGTGGGCAAGGGCTGGCCAGTCTGGTGGCATTGCTGGAGCAGAGCAGATGCGTGGGTCAAACCCACATCACATGGATCCATCTCATCCCATGTGGATCACTCCTGGCTGGATGKGGGGGCCCAGGAGGGGCTGAGCTGTCCCTGCTCCCAGCATGGGCACAGTCAGGAGGTTGGTGTGGCTGGAGCTACCTGCAGTATCCATGTTCCTGGATCTATTCCCCACAGGGATCATCCTCCTGTGCTCTGGCTGGGTGCTGAGGTCCCAGCTGGGCTGGCCCAGGCTGCCCTGCAGCAGCTCTCTGTACTGCCTCTTCCTCCCTCCACAGTCAAATAAGATCGAGAAAGCCGTGTCTGCTGCCCACACCTTCCTACAGAAGAACCCCAAGCATGAGATGACCTTGAGGTACCTGAACTACTACAGGACGCTGCTGGAYGTGGATGAATACCTGGTGGACCTGGAAGCTCAGCCCTACGAGGTAAGGAGGGGATGGGGCTGGGGTGGAAGAGGGGCTCCCCGGGGCTCAGAGCTTGCCAAACACCGAGGGAAGCAGAGCTCGCTAAACCCCGAGGGAAGCAGCTCTCCCTCGCTAAGCTCTGGTCCTCGGCAGCCGATATTCGTGCGGTCGGTGAAGCTGTACAACAACGGSGATTTCCGAAGCAGCGCTGCCGACATGGAGCAGGCACTGGCCGAGTACTACAAGGCTTACGAGGATTGTCTGGCCGGCTGTGAGGGCGCCTACGAACTTCAGGAGTTCAAGGACTTCTACCCSGCCATCGCAGGTAGTGGAGGGCTGGGGGTGGCAGACCTGGGGTGACAATCAGGGGTGCAGCACTTGCCATTCTCCCCCAGACCACTTCGTGAGCGTGCTGCAGTGCAAGGTGGACTGCGAGACCGAGCTCACCCCCAACGTGGGCGGCTACTTCGTGGAGAARTTTGTGGCCACCATGTACCACTACCTGCAGTTCGCCTACTACAAGCGTGAGTGCCAGCGGGAGCGGGGGACCGTGGGGAAGGGGTGTCACCCCCRTGTCACCTGGCGCTGCTCCCCGCAGTGAACGACGTGCAGGACGCGGTGCGCAGCGTCTCCAGCTACATGCTCTTCGACCCGGGCGACACCGTGATGCAGCAGAACCTGGTCTACTACCGCTTCCACCGCGAGCGCTGGCGCCTGCGCGAGGAGGACTTTGAGCCTCGGCCGGTGAGGATCCCCCAGRCCCCGTTCCCGTGGCTCCACGCTGATCAGACGGGGGCTGACACAGCTTCTCTCCCCTGCTGTGCCCAGGAAGCCGTGMGGTACCACAACCAGACGGCCGCCCAGAAGAAGATGCTGGAATTTGCCCGGCAGTACCTGCAGGATGATGATGAGGTACCTGATGGGCCCGATGTGGGATGCAGGGGTGATTTTGGGTGTGTGGGTGTGCAGGGATGTTCCTCAGGYGGGGGGTTCTGACCCCCCAAACCAGCCCTGGAGCAGAGATGCAGGTGAGGCCATGGAACCCTCCTGCCTTCTCCTGCCCTCCCATGCTGCAGATGGAGGTGGATGGTGGCGAGGGGACAGAGGGGCTGGACCTGCCCTCCGATGGCGAGTTCGAGGGTGAAGGTGACTACGAGGAGGGCTTCTTCGCAGAGTGGTGGCAGGAGCCCAAGACCAAAGGAGACCATGACCAAGGTTCCTGATAGCAGGGCTGGGGGCCGTGCTGCAGGGTGGGGGGGTCTGCTGCCCACACCTCTGGTGCCAYCAAACTCTCCTTGTTTGCAGAGATCCTGTGATGACCCTGGTAAAGGGACACCCGGCCCCAACAGAGCTGGATGGTGGTGGCTCTGTGATGCCATCTTGGGGATGTTGGGCTTTGGGCTCCTGGCAGCCACCGGGCAGAAACTTGGACTCGTGGGGAAGGGCTGATCCTGCCTGGCATCCTGCAGCAGGGCCACCTGGATGTTTGCTGCCCTGGCACAGCCCAATTCAGCGGAACACCAGCAGCTTTGGACTCCCCAGCTCGCCCAGGAACTTCCCCTGGGCCACCCCTGCCCCCAATGCCCCCAGGAGCCCTGACCAGCAGCGATGCCCAACAGAACTGGAGTTTTCCATGTCCTTCAGCTGCCTCCCAGGATCTGTGGATGATGCACCAGGATCGACCTTTGTGTTGTCTTGAGAGGCTTGGGGGCTTGCCCCTACTCTGGGAACAATGCACGATGCTGTTGGAGTTGGTCCTGCCCCTGGCTCCCTGAGGCTCCTGCTCCAATTCCTCCATCCCCCTGGGCAATCTGCCAGCCCCCAGAGCCCAGGTCCCCTTGGACTCCCTGACTTGGTGCCACAGGGTGCTCCTGGTGTGCCATGTCCCCGTGTCACCGCAGGGCTGCAGCCTGGTGCCCTGCCTGTGCCTKGAATTTTTGCCACAGCAGCCCTCTCTAGCCTTAAGCTCCATTAATTTAAGATTTCCCCTCTTGCACCGTTGCTCTTTTTTATATATTTACTGGTGCTGAACTTTTAATGAAATCCAGACTGGTCTTTTCATGGCTGCCTCCACCTTGGGCTCCCTCGGCTGGGGTGTGGTGCCACCATGGGATCCAGGAGCTCAGAGTGGGAGAGGGAGGGATGAGTTCAGGCCTGGATGTCCCCACAGGTGACATGGGGGGAACATGTGGGGCTGGGGACCCACGGAGGCTGTGAGAGCTGTTGGGCCACAGCCCAACTGGGAGCCTTAAAGGGATTTGTGACCCCTACACTTGCAGGGGAGGCTGTCATGTGGAGTGGGGAGCTGCAGGGGGCTGGARRGCAGCATGTCCCACCCCATATGGGWCTTTGGGGTGGTTGTTTTGGMGGTGCATCATTCTGACCCTGCTCCTTGSGGGTGCATCTGCCTGCTCCTGGACCGGAGGGTGCAGCCTGCATCCCTCAGTGGGGTGGTGGGTAGCAGGGTGGGATGACTCCCTTCCTGCCCACATCAGGGCGTTTTGGGGTCGCCGTTGGTGCTGACAAGCCTGTGCCAGCCCTGGGCACGAGGCATCGGGCAGTGTGTGGCCGCTCGCTCCTCCCTGCCGTGTTCCCGCTCGGCTTTGGAAATTGGCTGCGAGAACTGAAACTGAGAGGCTGAATCACAGCGTTGGCCCCGGGGGAGGGAAGGGACGGGAATGGAAGGACGGGAATGGAAGGCAGAGGGTGGCRAGAGGCTGCCAGCACCCCACCCCTATTCACCGGGGCTTTTCCAGCTCTGCAGGGCAGTGGGCTTGAGCCCCCAGACCCATGGGCAAGGCTCAGGGCTCGGGGAGGCAGCGCTGGGGGGAGCACCCACTGCACCCTTGCGCCGGGCAGGGCTGTCCTATCGCTTGGGAGGAGTGGGGTTTGTCACCGATGGGTCACTGCCACCTCGGGAGGGGAGTGCCAGCCCGGTGGGGTGTGGCCGGCGACACTCGCGCAGGGATGAGCGGGAAGCACGCGGCCCAGGGGACAAAGGCCTGTGGATCTTCCCAACAGCTGGGCGAGGGTGGCACTGTGCCCAGGGGACCTCCGCCCTGTTCTGACACACACCTGGGCACCCTGTCCCAGCCCCACAGTCATGTGGAGCAGACAGCTCCTTGCTCCCACTCACTGGCACAGCCCTTACAGCCCTGAGCTGCAGTCCCTGGGGTCCCTTCCCTGCTCCCAACTGGAGTCACTGGATGTGCCAGTGTGYCCTGGGCAGGAGCAGCTCTGGGAGCAGTGGTGTGACCCCAGCTGTGGCTGTAACCRTGAGCACGGCCACCATCCTGTCCCCCAGGACGTGCAGAGTCGAGCTGTGGGGCAGTGCCAGCAGTGCAGAGATGGGATGCAGTGACCTGTTAGGGACATGGGGGTGGGATGCAGGGGAATGTGGGGGCAAGGCTGCGGGAAGCCATGGGTTAAATGGTGAAGGCGTTGTTGTGCTTCCCTGACACTCTTGACCTTGACCAAGAGGGRCCACGAATGAGATTTTTGGCTGACACCTCAGCTGTGCCGTGTCCTGCCCTGCCATGCCGTGCCACTGTGTGCCATGTGCTCATTTCCCTGTGCTGGGAGCTCTCTCGCTGCGCTCCGGATCTCCCGCTCAGCGCACAGCCATGAATTCCCTTTTTCTTGCAGGGGCGTTGGAAGCTGTGTCTCTCACCTCCCTCTGGAGCTGAGAATCCTCGCCTGGCAGCGCTCACAGCCAGACGCGTCAGGGCACCGCACAGGCAGCGGGGGTGCAGGATGMTCCCTCCTCATCCTCACTCGGGGCAGACTCCTCCTGCTCCTCACACCTGGGGGTCCTGAGGACCACCCCCGTGGTCTGGGACCTATCCCATGGATGACTCGGGCACTGTGTGACAGCTTYTCCCGGGACGCGGAGGCAGCACCCGGCTGGACCGGTCCGGCGGGGACCGCGGTGACGCAGCGCCGGCAGCACCGAGTCCTTCGCGAACGCCCCTTCCTGCCGCCCCCGCGCTCCTGCCCCGGGGGTCCCCGCACGGCCCGGGGTTCCCCGCACGGTTTGGAGGTCTCCACACGGCCCGGGGGTCTCCGCACAGCCCGGGGTTCCCCGCACGGTTTGGAGGTCCCCGCACAGCCCGGGGGTCCCCGCACAATTCGGGGGTCCTCGCACGGTTTGGGGGTCCCCGCACAGCCCGGGGGTCCCCGCACAATTCGGGGGTCCCCGCACAGCCCGGGGGTCCCCGCACAATTCGGGGGTCCCCGCACAGCCCGGGGGTCCCCGCACAATTCGGGGGTCCCCGCACAGCCCGGGGGTCCCCGCACAATTCGGGGGTCCCCGCACAGCCCGGGGGTCCCCGCACGGTTTGGGGGTCCCCGCGCCCCCGGCCCCGCCCAGGGGAGAGTCTCGGCCCCGCCCCCCGGCCACACCTGGCCACGCCCACTGACGTCACCCAGGTGGTCCCCTCGTGGTCGCGCCCTTCCTCTCCCGCCGCCGCGCCCCACGCGCCCCGCCCCGCTGTCCAATCACCTGCGGGCGGGGGGCGGGGCTTCCGCCCTCCGCCAATGAGGAGCGGATAAACACTCCCSGTGTGGGCGGTGCCCGGCGGGCCGAGGGTTGATTGGCGTGAGAAACATCCAATAGCGGCGGGGCGGCGCGGGGGCGGGGCCTGTGGCGGGCGGGGYKGKGCGCGGGKCGCTGCTCGCCTTTTGTTCGGGCAGGAGCGGGCGGGCGGCGGAGAGCGACGGTGAGCGGGGCCGGGGCACCGGGAGGGGAGGGACGGTGAGTGGGGCCGTGGTACCGGGCGCGGGGAGCGACGCTGAGCGGGGTCGGCGCCCCGGGCACGGGGAGCGGGGCGGGGCAGGGCGCCGGGCACGGGGCGCGACGGTGACTGGAGCCGAGTCACCGAGCATCGGGCGTGAGGGAGCGACGGTGAGCGGCGATAGGCCGGCGGAACCGGGCAGAGAGCGCGATAAACCCCGACGGTGAGCGGGGACGGGTTCGGAGGACCGGGCTGGCGGAGATCGCGGCGGGGAGTGGTCCGGTGAGCGGAGTTGGGGCGGCCGGAACGGGGCCAGGGCCGTGGCCGTCGGTCGTTCCGGGCTGGGCTGCACCGGGGCCGGGCGGACTCCGCCGTGCGGGGCTGGGGAGTGGCCGCGCTCGGGGCGGGGAGGATCCGGGTGTCCGAGCCGGGCAGTACCGGGTGTCCCGGCTCGGCCCCGCTGCCGCCGCCTGGGGCAGGGATCCCCCCGTGCTCTCCGTGAGTTCGGCCGGTCCCGCCCGGGGCCGCTTGGGCGGATCCCCGGAGCTCCCTTCATGGGCGGCCGGGCTGCCCCGGGCTGTCCCGAGTGCGGCGGGAGCCACTTTGAGAGTCGCGTCTCCGCTCTCCGCTGCGAGGCGGCGACTGTCCCTGTCCCCAGCCCCGCCCGGAGATGCCTCTGGACGGGCGAGGCCCTGGCACCGGCGCTCACCCGGTGCTCTTACGCAAACTGGGCTGCTCCGTGCCCAGAGTCACACCTGGGGACGCCGCGTGTCGCTTTCGAGGCCACCTCGGAACACCTCGACACCGCCGTCCCTAACCGCGGGGCCGCTGCTACCCTTCGCCCACCGCTGGGCATGTGAGGTCTGGGGGCTCAGAGGGTCGAGGAGGATGCGGGTGACCTGACATCACCCAGACAGCCCCCCGCGGGTTCGGGGTGCTGGGCACAGAGCGGACGGGGGTCCCGGYTGAGCCCCCCTGACAGAGGATATCCGCATCGGGAAATGAGGAGGGGGAGCGAAACTTGGCTGTTTGTCTGATGTTTGGAGAGAAGAGAGCGCTCTAATTGCKTTAGCTGAGTGATTAGCTTAATTAATCAGGTTTACAGCACAGATGAAAGGATAATGYTGAAATGTTGCTGGGAGTTGCCCAGAGAAGGCAAACGTGGGCTGTCATACGAGCAACGCAGAGAGATGTGTGTGCTGTGAGTGAACACTCAGGAGGGCACGGCTGCTGCTGGGGACGGGACAGGGTGACCTGTGCCACCGTCCTGCCTGCACGGGTGTGAAGGCATCAGCCTGCCAGTCCTCACACCCCCGGCTTCTCTGTAACGCTGGTGGGGTGCCTGGGTCAGTCCCACGTCTGGTTTGATGTTCCCTTGTCAGCTTGCCCATAGCAGAAGGGTGGTGGGGGCTGGGGACGCCCCGTGACACGGCCCCCGCAGTGGCTTCACCTCCTGCTCCAGCCCTSGTCGTGCTGGTTTTGGCGCTGGTGCCAAGCCCCGACGCTCGCGGGTCTGGTGTCCGTCTGCCATCGGCTGGTGGGGAGCCGGGGGCGCAGCGTCTCCGTGCCAGCTGCCGCGGGGATGGGGCTGGAGCGGTGCCGGGGGCTGGAGCGGTGCCGGGGGCGTTTGCTCCGGGCTGKCAGCCGCATCCAGGGCAGGTGCAGTGTCCGCGGGGGCTGCTCCAGGCTCAGCTCCCGGGGTGTCCGGTCCAGCCGGAAACGGGGATGGGAAAATTATAGGGGTCCGTTTCTGTGTCCTTGTCGGTGTCAGGGCTGGTTGGAAAGGTGCAGGGCACCCACTGGAACTGTGTTTGCGCATCTGAAACCTGTGATCGCTCCTTGTTTTGGAGGATTTCCATGAAGTGTCATGAAAAACCCATTTTGCTGCTAATTTGGCCTAAACAAGCTGGCCATCAGGATGGGGACGCGCAGAGCTCCTGGCAGTGGTGGCTGAGGATTGTTCTCTCTCCTCGCCTGTGCTGGAGCAGGGACAGACATGGGTCCCCAGGGCTCAGGGCGCTGGGGGAAGGTGGGGCGGCCGTGCGGGGCYCTCCGTCAGACAATGGCGTTACAGTCTATTGTCTGGGCGATGTGCCGTGTCCTTGCCGGCTCCAGGAAGCGCGTTCATCCCCGGGGGAGGGGGGGGGACGATCCGGGCTGCTGGGAGGGGTCTCCTGGGGCTGGGTGTGCGAGTAGTTTGCGCACCGTGCCTGGACCCTCCGCGGCAGCGCGGGTGAAGCGTGGCCGGGCTGCAGCGGGGGACCTTGGGGAATGTCCCCTCTGGTCCTGGTGCTGCATTTCAGGGTATCATTCAGCGCTGCCCTAATCCCATTAACTCACCCCTTTGTCTCCCCCACCTGAAGCCCTCGCTCACAGCCGGGCAGGCACTGCGGTGCAGCTGCGCGGCTCCTGCAGCTCAGCCTGTTCCTGGGAGGACGGCTTCCCTTCGAGACTGTGGTTTGGTGTGGGAGCGYTTGATGGGATTTGGCTTTTTATCACACTTCCAGATCTCCGGGATTTAAGACGGCGCTTTTGCCGGGCGCGCTGCCGCTCGCAGATGGCAGAGCCTGGGAGCGAAGCTGCCCTTGGCCCCGCTCCGCAGGCTGGGGGAGCAGAGCCTCTGCACGGAGAACTTGCAGAACTTTAATTGAGGCATCTGTACCGACGCTTGTGCTGGTTTTGAAGGTTTAATTTAGACCGGTTTCTAATTAACAGAGTTAAAAAGAAGCGTAGTGTGTTTTAAAGGAGTACAAGCCTACCTGGGACTTTGGGGGGGCTTTCCCACCTGGAGAGGGTTTGTGGGCACCCAGCATCACCCAGAGCTGGGGGTAGGTGGGCACTCACAGTCCTGTGGGCTGTCCCAGGTGGGTCTGTGTCAATGGAAGCAGCTGGGAACGGCAGCTTAGGAGGACAGCGGGGCTGCACTGGTGCCTTGAATCGCATTTTCTGCTCTGAGATTGGTTTTAYTCCTCTTTGCTCATGGACACTGATGAAGTGGTGGACAAGGGGGTGGGAAGGTGCAGGTACTCCCTCTCCAAAAAAAAGCTTAAAACTTGACCTGAACACCAWGGCTGTGCTTAAACAGAGCTGGCGTTGGAGCCACACCCGGCTCGTCGGGGGGGAGGTGAAGATGGTTTCTATTTAAGCAGAGGTTTGAAATACCCTTCTAAATACACCAGCCTCCGCGGGTTCTGCTGCGGCTGCTGACAGGCCTGGAGGCRTCCTGGCACGCCTTGGACTCTGTGCAAAGCTTGGAATCGCTTTGCAGACAGGGCAGGAGCCTCGTGCTGCGGCTGCCGGGGCTCGTCGGGCAGCCCGCGACATCTGCGCTGTCTGTTCGCAGCGAGCCCCGGAGCTGGTGGCGGGGTGGAGGCGGAATTCTCGGTGTTTTCCCAATATCCCACGCCTGGGTGAGCAGACCTGGGAGGGGGTGGCAGTGCCCTCCATGGGGGTGCCCCGGTGGCATCACAGACAGTGGGGTGGGTGAGCTGGGGTCCTGGTGGCTTTTAGGGGTGGGTGGCTGGGTGAAACAGTGCACATCCGTGCCGGGGGAGAGACCTTTGGCTGCTGGCAGAGCCTGCTGTAATCGCGGTGACGCGCGGGCAGAGCCCTGGTGACAAATCATTAACTTGCTCCGACAGGCCGGGTGCTGACGGCTGTGGGTGATAATTTCTGGTGAAGCGTCTGAACTTTGCAGCTGCAATGCAACTGGATGGAGGAATTAAAGCGGGGCTCAGCACCCCTGTGCCCCTCCCTGCTGCCCTGGCTCCTCTGGCAGGGCAAACCCGGTGTCCTGGACACAGTGCTGGAGCTGCAAGGTCCAGAGCCTGCAATTATGTTGTTCTTAAAGAACAACTTGTTCTGTGTGCTCATTGAAACAAAATAATGGTTTTGATTTTTTTTTTTTTAATCCAGATGGAGTAATTGTGATTAATCTCACCATGCCAGTTCTCCTTTCCATGGACAAGTGGCAAATTCCCATCTTTCCCAGACATGATTCTAATGAGATCAGCAAACTCCAGCTGAGGAGGGGATGAGCCCACGTGGGTCCTGATTTGGGGATGGAGGTGTCTGTGCCAGCAAAWGGGGATGCAGGGAGGGGAATGTGCTGCCCAAGACCCCACAATGGGTGTTTGGCAGGTGAATAGAAAACCTTTTTTGGGCTGGGGGTCCTATCGTGGGCCCTGAGCAGGAGCGGGAGGTGTTGTGTGTGCACTCACAGCGGGAGAGCACTTGATGGATAATACTGTGTCGTTTTGTGATGTGAAGTGCCAAAACATCACAGCCTGGGCCTGGCGTGTGCTGGAGCTGTCAGGAGCTGTTAATTCAGGTGCAGGCGAGGCGTTTCGGGGACACGCACTGGGGGTTGATGGAGAGCATCAGCTGAGTCGTGGTGGAGCTGCTGCATCCTGGGGCTGCTCTGTGCTGCTCTCATGCTCAGGGGGGTGCAGCACCCCCTGTAACAGGATCAAGGGCTTTGCACGGGGCATTCAGCAGCTCAAACGTAACAACATCATGAAATATTAAAAGAGTTTAGAGCCTCTCCAGTGAATGAACCTGGATTTGAAGCTCCCACATCCTGCTGCCCTTCCCAAGTACCCCAAAGTTGTCAGAGCTGGTGGAGCAGCCATGAACCATTCTGGACCTGGGATCATCCATGCACAAAGGCCACGGGCTCCTTTGTGTGCAAGGCCAGGCTCGTGGTTTCGCCTGCTCTAACGAGAGGCTGATCCCCCGCCGCTGTCTCCTCCTCATTAAACTTCAAGCTGTTTTCGTTCCTCTTTGAATTYTTCCACTCATCTTCCCTGTAAAGCCCCATTGAAAGGGCTCCTGGTGCCGGGATCTGACTCGAACGCTTCCCATTGATGCTGGTGAGGTCTTGACAAGCTCCTTTCTCTGCCTGYTCCCGCTGCGTGTTCCTGAGGATCCTCTTCAAAACCACCAAAGCTTTTGTGCAGCGGCTGCGGTGGCTTCGTTAGCGGCTGCCCCCGCTTTGTCAGCCCTCAGTGTCACTTCAGGCCACCTTTGGGCAGGGCTTGGGGGTTTTGGGGGACTTCAGGGTGCATCTCCAGGTTGCCCTGGGCTCTAGGTGCCCTTGTCTGTGGGAAGAGCGTGTCCTGTGGCTGCTGGAGCTGTCTGAGCRGGCAGTCGCTAATCCCCGGCTGCTCCAGGAAGGGGGGGACCGGAGATGGCTTGTGCGTAGCGTAAGTGCTTCTAAAATAGAGTCTTTTCTTGTGCTGCGTTTATTGAATTGCCTTAACTGCCTCTTCCCTTTCCTTAAAAGCCTCAGCGGCTGTAATTGCAGCCGCTCGCACRCTCCCACCGCCGAGCTCAGCCCCTCACATGCTGTGGCTGCATGAGGGGTCCCCCAGCACTGCTGGGCTTTGCTCCTGGAGGATTTGAGCAGGGATGGGGCTCCGAGGAGCTCTGGCACCCCACACTGCTCTGTGCTGGGGTGAGGGCAAGTTGGACCTGTGCTTGCCAAGCTCAGGCTGCCCCTCACCCCGCTGACCCTGGGACTCGGTGCCTGCTCCTGTGTAGTCCCTGCCTGGGGCTTGTGACACTGCTCTGTGCCCCCACCTGCATCCTTTGGGGTGACCCCACACTGGCAATCACAGCTGCTCGCCCCCAGGAGCCCCTGGGCTGTAGATATTTCTGCRTGAAGCAGCACTCGTGCTTTCCCTGCTGCGGTTCTGGGCAGCTCAGCTCGTTCTGACGGCTGTGTCCTGCCGGGCGAGGCTGAAGGCTCCACGGCAGCCGCTGAGAAGGGCTGCTCAGGCCTGGGGCTGCGTGTTTGCCAGAGACTTCCTCCGCAGACGGTGTCCCGGGGGGCCGGTGCTGCTTGGACGCCGATCAAATGGCTCCGGGGGCGGATGAGCCGCTGGCCGGTGCCCGACAGCCGCGGGAGCTTCCTCTGCCTTCCTGGCTGCGGGAAGTGGTGGGAGAGCCATTAACCTCTTCCTGCCAGTGCCCTACTTGACTGAAAACCCTGTCCGCCCCCCATCCCACGGCTGAAGCCCCCCCAAGGTGTCTTGGCCCCTTCCCCATCCTGGAGCAGGCTGGGGGTTCTCTCCAGACCTGCTGTCCCCTCGGAGGGGTCCCCCACATCTGCCACGCTGTTTGCTGGGGTATTTCTCACTGTTCCCTGGAGTGAGTCCTATTTCCCTGGGGTCTGGGCTTGTGTGTGGAGTGGGACACAGGTGACTCTGGTGGCGTTGTTCTGCTCTCACTGTTGTCCCCTTCCCTCTCTCACAGYCTGGAAGGCAAGGGCTGGGCTCAGCAGCGATTGTCCTGCCCACAGGCCTGATGTGAGAGGGCTGRAGCCCACCCAGGCATGCCCCTGCTCATGGCTGACCCCTCCAGAGTGGGTTGTTCTATATTTGCTCCAAATAATCCTCTGCTTCTCCCTCCTGCATGAGCTGCCATCCTCCCCATCCCTGCTGGCAGSGCTCCTGCCCTTCTGTAGCACTACAGCATTGCCAGGGAATGGTGAACCCAGCTGGAACCAGCATCCTGTATCCCTCTCACTCGGATCCTACTGAGGAGGAGAGAGGACACCTGAGGACAGAGCCGAGCTGTGGAGGAYGAGGGAGAAGCTTGTGTCAGCGTCTGCCCCTCGCTGGGTGGTGAGCAGGGCACGCTTGACACTGAGTTCAGAAAATGTCACTGCTCACCGTAGGAGTGTCTGACATTTGGTCCGCTGGCCGTGTCACCTCGGGTGCTGCTGGCCTCGCTGACCCCTGTGCTGATGAGAAAATGCCATTAAGGGGGATGCTCAGGTGCTGTGTTTAGTGAGGTGTCCATTGTCCCTTCTGCTTGGAGCTCATCTGGGGCCGATCACCAGAGCTGCTGTCTGAGCTCAAGGAGCTGTGCTGGCTTTTGATGTCCCTGGGTGCTGTGGTGCAGACGAAGGGGTGGCTCATGCATAATTCAGGGCTCTGTACAGTGTCTGAGCCCAGCTCCTGGAGGTTTGGAAAATTAAGTGTCTGTCTAAAGCCTGTAAATTGTGGAGCGGATGTCACTGCTCAACAATGGTGCAGCAGCATCAGCCCCTGCCAGATCTGTCTCGCTGCTGCCCGGGGTCCCTGCCCTGGCACAGATTGTGTGATCCTTTCTGCTCTCAGCTCTGCTCTCCCCCTGCCCACCTTRTCCAGGGCAGCTTTCCAGTGTTTTCTGGGGTGTTGGGTCCCTGCTGCTGAGCTCTGTRTGCCAGCTGGGATGGGTGACAGCTCACCCAGCTCCTGCCTGCTGCTTCCACATTTCCWAAGGTGGGATTATTGCTTCTCCAGAGCTTCCCGACACAATCTGGAGCCTCTGCCAACCGTGGCCACGCTGACCCAGCTGTAGGACTCGCCCTCCCAAATACCAGCGCAGCAGCTGACGAGTGCGGGTGTGCAGCACCGCGGCACTCCCAGCTCGGCACCGGGGCTCTCACGGCCCATCCCTGCTGAGACGCGGGGTGGGGAGCAGAGCAGCCTCTCCTCTCGCCCCTGGCACCATGTGTCACACGCTGTCCTGCCCCGCTGATCAGACATCGAGCTCCCAGCCGCCGTGGGAAGGCTCTGCCCGCCGCCCTCCATTAGCGGCCGCCTCCACTGCCTGACCACCGTGCATTATGCACAGCCCATTACAGCTGCTCTGAGCCTGCCGGTGCTGCTTGACAGCTCAAAAAACCATCGGATTGGCAGGAGCAGCGCTCCGGGAAGGCGGCAGGGGCCGGGGCTGGRTGCGGGGGGTTGCGGGATGCGCCCAGCCGGGGGGACAAGCGTGCCGGGGCTCCTGTTTCCCATCTGGCCGCTGCCCCCGCGAATGAGGGTTTGGGATTCCTCCCTGCGAGCGCCGGCCTGTGCAGCTGGCGAGGGCTCGGCCGCTCCTTGGGAACAGCCGGCAGCGGTGGGATGGGACGAGCCGCGCCAAGCCCGTGCGCGCCGGGCCCCGCCGGGACGCCCCACGGAACCGCGTCCTCGGCCACCACCCGACGCCCTGAGTCAGCCGCCGGGCTGGCGGGGGGCTCAGCTCCGTCCCCTCGCTCCCCCAGGACGGTGCTGGAGCCCCAGGCTGCCGCCCCAACCCGGCTGGTCCCTGCGGGTCCCGCGCTGTGCCGCCGGCTGGAGCGGAGCCAGGGGTGCGCGGCAGCCCCGGTCCAGCCCGGCGCAGGAATCGGGGCCGGTGCGGGTGGTAATTAGACTGTTTGGAAGTGGCTGCTGCTGCGCCCAGGTATGCCGGGCGGCAGCTGCTCCTTTCGCTGCTTATCGCCTCTGAAACTCTGACTCATCGCACTCCTGCGCGGCTGGGAAGGGTTGGGAATCCCGGCGGGTGCCTGGGTGATGGGTCAGCGGAGGGCTGGGCGGGCGCTTTCTTCATCCCTCCCTCCCTCCCTGCCTGCCTCCAACCCTCCCTCCCTTCGTGCCTCCGTCCCTCCTGGCCGTGCCGGGGGCCTGGATGCGGGGCTGGTGACTCACAGCCCTGAGTGAGCTCAGGCGTTAATCCCTGAGCCATCCTCCCTCACTCTGTATCCCCAAATTAAAGGCAAGGAAAGCCCTGCCCTGCTCCCAGCAACCTTGGCTGGTTTGTCCTGAGTGTTGGGATGTGCCGGGCTGCCCTGTCCTGGCGCTGAGTGGGGAACACCCAGCCCCAGACCACGCCGTGGGCGCCTGTGGGGCTGAGCACCCACGGGAGAGCTGAGCCTGCTTATTGCTAGGTRCTTTAGGAGTGTCCCAGMAARCTTCTAAAAAGRTTCATTTTATRCTTGGAGCTMCAGCCATGTGGARCTTGGCGCTCCTGGCAAGTCCCCARCTCTTTGCAGGTCTCTGAAAAGGGGTCTTAAGAAATCTCGTGGGCAGCCAGGGGACCCTGGAACCGGGGTTCTGGCTGTGGTGTCCCCCTGCACCGGGCAGAGCCTGCCCCCCCCTCGGCCGTGGCAGCGGTGAGACACGGTGTTGTGAGACACAGCGCCGTGAGACGCAGCCGCGCTTCATGTCTCAACACGAGCAACAAAGTGCTGAGCTTTGGGTTCGTCATCCCGGTGCCGCCTTTCATCTCCCGTGGGGGAGGAGGGCAGATAGGGATCGGCTCCATCTGCTCCTGGGCTGTGCCGGGGCCGGCTGCTGCTGCACCGGGGCTGCTGTGCCGTTCGGGGGCTGGAGAGGGGCAGGAGGGTCCTGCAGCGACCTGGGCTCTGCTGGAGGTGTAACCTCTCCCCTCCCCACCTCGCAGAGCAGCCATGGAGGTGATGAATATGATGGAGCAGCCGATCAAGGTGACGGAGTGGCAGCAGACCTACACCTACGACTCGGGAATCCACTCGGGCGTCAACACGCAGGTGCCCTCGGTCAGCAGCAAGTGCCTCGGGGACGATGACGAGGTGTACGGCAAGCAGTACACCATCAAGAAAACGACCACCACGAGTTACTGCCAGGGAGGGAACCAGGGCCAGAGCCAAGCGCAAGGTAAGGGGCTGCGGGGCTCGGCACATCCGCGGGCTCAGCTGCTCGGCTCCTGCCTTCCTCTTCCTCCCCCGTAGCCGTGCTGCTTCTGGGCACTCCTCCACGCTGGCTTCCACACCCCGGGAATTGCTGCTGCCTAAAATACGCTCCCTCCTGTGCTCCTTCCCAGCGCCGAGAGGCTCTCGCGCGGGGGCGGCGCGCGGCCAGCCCGCGCTGGTGCCGAGCTGCGCGCACATCCGAGCGTGCCAGCGGGCTGGCTTGGGATGRGAACAGCTGATCCCGGCCCACGGATCTGCCACCTGCTCTACTGCCTGTCTGCCTGCTGGGAAGCCTGTCCCAGCGTGGCTGGCAGAGCTGCTGGCGTGCGTTGTCTGAGGCAAGGACGACACGGAGCCGCAGCCTGGAGTGGAGGAGATGCTCCCCCAGCTTTGTCCCCTCAAAGGGGGCTGGTTTGCTCTGCTTGTCTCTGCAGTTCCCTGTCAGCAGTAGGCCCTGGAAGGTTTATTTGCCAGCTCTTGCAGGGATCAGAACCCCCCAAGCCCTGTACAGCCCCTCTGCCACAGAGGTGGGGACCATGGGTGGCTACTGCATTGTCACACCTCAGCATCTTCCATAGGGAAGGCCTCAGCATCCTCCTTTTTTCCAGTGCCAGCTTGGTCCCAAATTGCAAATACCCTTAATTTTTTAATTAATGGGCTGTGTATGACAACTGCCTCATCACGCTGCCTAATTGAGTGTTGTCTTATCTCCGTGCTGCCGTATCTGTTTACGCTTTGAAGCTCCGGCTCTGTGCGGAGCGTGCCGGCACTGCTGACGTGGCCGGTGTCACTGCGCTAAGCTCTTGCTCATCTCTTTGGGATTGGGAAGCAGAGCTGGGAGCGCTCCTCGCAGAGAACCTGGCTCTAACACTGCGTCCTTGTCCTCCCTTGCAGCGGACATGGAGGCCCAGCTGGCCATGACCCGTGCCCAGCGCGTCCGGGCYGCCATGTACCCCGAGACGGTGGAGGACCGCTCGCTGCTCATCACCACCCAGCTGGAGGGGCAGCAGACCAACGTGCAGCGCCTGGCAGAGCCCTCCCAGATGCTGAAATCGGCCATCGTGCACCTCATCAACTACCAGGACGATGCCGAGCTGGCCACRCGTGCCATCCCAGAGCTCACCAAGCTGCTCAACGACGAGGACCCGGTAAGGAGCTGCGTTTGCTGGGTGTGTCTCTGAGCTTTCAGCTGCTGCACAGATGGGCTCCCATCCCTGTGGGGCTCTATGGCTGTGTCTATCTCCTTCCTCTTAGCCAAACTCCTGGCTGCCTCCACCCTGCACCGGGTCTGAGCCCACCCCTGCCCACTGGTGGACCCCTCCCCAGGCTCTGGCTCCTCTCCCTGCAGGTRGTGGTCAGCAAGGCGGCCATGATCGTCAACCAGCTCTCCAAGAAGGAGGCGTCGCGCCGCGCGCTGATGCAGTCGCCGCAGATCGTGGCGGCCGTGGTCCGCACCATGCAGAGCACCAGCGACCTGGACACCGCCCGCTGCACCACCAGCATCCTGCACAACCTCTCCCACCACCGCGAGGGCCTGCTCTCCATCTTCAAGTCTGGGGGCATCCCGGCCCTCGTCAGGATGCTGAGGTATATGGGGTGGGGACTCCGGGGGGATGGCAGAGCCTGGCAGCCCCTCCTGGGATGAGGGCAGGGAAAGGCTCATGGTGCTCTCAGTTTGAGTCCTCGTGCTTCCAAAATAGCAGAGTGGGAGACTGTGAGCCTGTGAAAGCCCTTGGGGTGCATATGGAACCTGCATGGGGGCAGGAACAGGGGGGGTGGCTACCCCAGCCCCGCTGCCCTGGCTACAAGAGGGGTGGCTCTGATGTGTCCCTTCCCTGTGGCCTTGCTGAAGGATGCTGGTGGGTGCTGGGCTCGGGGCAGCCYTGAGGGCTCCTCTGCAGCCCAGTGAGTGCAGTGGAGCTCCCGCCCTGACCGTGGCGTGTGCTGCCTGCCCACAGCTCACCTGTCGAGTCGGTTCTCTTCTACGCCATCACCACCCTGCACAACCTGCTGCTGTACCAGGAGGGGGCCAAGATGGCCGTGCGTTTGGCCGACGGGCTGCAGAAGATGGTTCCCCTGCTCAACAAGAACAACCCCAAGTTCCTGGCCATCACCACGGACTGCCTGCAGCTGCTGGCCTACGGGAACCAGGAGAGCAAGGTGGGATGGGGATCTCAGAGTGATTGTGGCATGGGGAGGGCCTGAGGGGGGTGGTTGCCCAATCTCGCACCTCGCAGATGGAAAGGCAGCAGTGGAGACCCCACCACCTCCTGAGTCTCTGGTGAGGTGATCAGGGCATTCCTGCATGCCAAAGGGCTGGAGCTCCTGCCTGGCTTGTGTTCTGGCATGAGCTGGGGAATGTGGAGAGGGGTCCCAGCAGCCCAGAGCTGCCACATGGCTCAGCCCTCCATTCTCAATGCCYYRTCCYTGGAAGTGTTCAAGGTCAGCTTGGAGCACCCTGGGATASTGRAATGTGTTGCTGCCCATAGTGGAGGGTGGAACTGGATGCTCTTTAAGGTCCCTTCCACCCCAACCCATTCTGGGACTCTGTCTCACAGCTGATTATTTTGGCCAACGGAGGACCCCAGGCCCTGGTGCAGATCATGCGCAGCTACAACTACGAGAAGCTGCTCTGGACCACGAGCCGCGTGCTCAAGGTGCTGTCGGTGTGTCCCAGCAACAAACCTGCCATCGTTGAGGCTGGTAAGAGGGGCTGGGCTCTGGGAAGAGCTGCAGGGAGAGGGTGGTGGTGGAGGGGAAGGAGGGTGGAAGGAGGGTGATGTGGTTGAGGATGTGCCCTGCCGTGTGTCTGTGGGACAGGCAGATGTCTGSTGAGGCCACCTGTGCTGGCCTGGATTCCTGCTCTGAAGGATGCTGAGGTGTTCCTGGCTCTGTGCATGGGCAGGATCCATCCTGGCTGTCCAAAAACCCTTCCCACACCACATCTGGCCTCTGCCAAGCCACGAGGCTGCTCCGTGTACAGAGCAGCCGATGCAGTCCTTCTGTCACTTGCTCTTGGCACGGCCAGGGGTGCTCACAGGACTGTTCCCTTCCCCACAGGTGGCATGCAGGCACTGGGCAAGCACCTGACCAGCTCCAGYCCCAGGCTGGTCCAGAACTGCCTGTGGACCCTGCGGAACCTCTCTGACGTGGCCACCAAACAGGTGAGTCTGGGGGTGCCCAACTGCGCTTTCGGAGCCGTGTCCATGCCGGGTGCTGGGCTCTCACGCCAGGCTGACCCCAAAGCCGYGTGTTCCCCGTTCCCTGAGCTGCAGCAAGGCTTGCCCTGCACCCCAGGGTGCTGCTCAGTGCCYGTGGCCCTGCCTGTGCCAGCTGGCAGCCAGCACTCCTGCGTGTCCCCAGCGCAGGGCCGTGGTCACCTCGGTCACTCCATGGGTGTCACCGGGCTTTGCTCCGGCTCGGGAGCGCCTCAGGCTGCCCTGGGCTGGCTGCCTGCCCGGCTCCTGTGGGAGCTGCCTGCAGAGCCTCTGCCAAGGCTGTTGGTGACCCCAGCCCTGCTCTGGGTCTGCTCTCCCAGCCCTTGGCTGCCTCCTGATGAGCTTTCCCATCTGCTGGGGCCGCTCCATGCGGATTAGCTCTGATGCAGCCTGGAAACTATTTTGGCTGTCACAGAAACATCCCTGGCTCTGATGACTGAAGGGTTGGAGGAGGACGTGGTGCTTTAACTCCTTCCTGTCCCTCTGCTGGCTGCCGGCCGGCACAGCCAGGACCGGGGTCATTGTCACCGCGTGGGGAGCGCTGGCGGGGGCATCGGAAGTGTGAATGCAGCAGGGAAAGCTGCTGGAGACATTAAACTCTGAGTGAAACTGCACATGTCAGGGGCTCACTGTGAAGGAGCAGCTYCAGCTGCGGGGGGATGGAAAAAGAGCTGTGGAGGGGTGAAAAAGGAGCCGTGACAGAGTCAGGAATACTGCAGCCCTCCCATCTCTGCCTGCTGGGGGCATGTGGGGTCAGATGTGGGGCTGTAACTCGGGTCTGGCTGTGTGTGCTGCTCCCACCTCCCATCCCTGCTCTTGCAGGAGGGCTTGGACGGCGTCCTCAAGATCCTGGTGAACCAGCTGAGCTCCGATGACGTGAACGTGCTGACCTGYGCCACCGGCACCCTCTCCAACCTGACCTGCAACAACAGCAAGAACAAGACCCTGGTGACGCAGTCCAACGGGGTGGAGGCGCTGATCCACACCATCCTGCGGGCGGGTGACAAGGAGGACATCACCGAGCCGGCCGTGTGCGCCCTGCGGCACCTCACCAGCCGGCACCCCGAGGCCGAGATGGCGCAGAACTCGGTGCGGCTCAACTACGGCATCCCCGCCATCGTCAAGCTCCTCAACCAGCCCAACCAGTGGCCACTGGTTAAGGTAAAGGGCCACGGGGTGCTTGGGGCTAAAGGAGGTCGGTGCCTGGGCTTGGAGCGAGTCCCTGGCCGCTGCTCTGTGGTGGGGTGGGCAGCTGAGGGGTCAGCAGCGCACAGGGCCATGGTGGCTGCAGCTGTCACAGCCCAGCTGCTGGTGGGTGATGTCCTCAACAGTGCTGGTGAAGGAAGTGGCTCGTGCTGGCTGCTCACTGGAATCGAAGCTCAGCCTGGACAGGGGATGGTGCCAGTGCTGGGGGAAGCTGACTCAGCCTGCAGCACCGAGGGGATGGGGTGGGACATGTGGGGAGGGGTCTGGCCACTGCGTCTCTGGGGAACACAACTGAGACAAACCTCTCCTTGCTCCTCCTCTCCTCCAGGCTACCATAGGCCTGATCCGCAACCTGGCCCTGTGCCCGGCCAACCACGCCCCGCTGCAGGAGGCCGCCGTCATCCCCCGCCTGGTCCAGCTGCTGGTCAAGGCTCACCAGGACGCCCAGCGACACGTGGCTGCCGGCACACAACAGCCCTACACGGTCAGTCCCCACCCTTGTGCCCTGCTCCCGGCACAGCATGACGCCCCAAAACATGTGGGGGGCCCTGTCTGAACTCCTGTTCCCTGCTAGGATGGAGTGAAGATGGAAGAGATCGTGGAGGGTTGCACGGGGGCACTGCACATCCTGGCCCGGGACCCCATGAACCGCATGGAGATCTTCCGCCTCAACACCATCCCTCTCTTCGTGCAGGTCAGGGCTGTGGGGACACGGGGGCTGCTCTGGGCCACCTCCTGCCCGGCCTGCGTGCATCAGGGCACACCCAGAGCATGGGGGCTCCTTGCTGGCTGCTTCACACCGTGCTGGTGTCTCCTGACAGCTGCTGTACTCGCCGGTGGAGAACATCCAGCGCGTGGCAGCYGGCGTGCTGTGCGAGCTGGCCCAGGACAAGGAGGCAGCGGATGCCATCGATGCYGAGGGCGCCTCGGCTCCGCTGATGGAGCTGCTGCACTCCCGGAATGAGGGGACAGGTGAGCGCTGCTGTGCTGGGGGATGTGCTGGGGGGCTTTCCTGCCCTGCTGGGGTTTCTGGGGCTCTGGGGTTGCRTGGCAGCAGAGCTCAGGCTGCTGTCCATCCCTACAGCCACCTACGCTGCTGCCGTGCTCTTCCGCATCTCGGAGGACAAGAACCCCGACTACAGGAAGCGTGTGTCTGTGGAGCTCACCAACTCCCTCTTCAAGCAYGACCCAGCAGCCTGGGAAGCGGTGAGCATCCCAAACAGCTCTATTCGTGGGGAAAATCAGGGGATGGCCCTGTCCTGCTTCCAAAAGCTGTGCCAGCGCCTCCAAGCAGAGCTGTAACAGCAGTGGGAGGTGGGAGGAGGATGTGGCCACCCCATGGCCCCTGAGCATCCTGAGCACGAATCCCTTCAATTGTGCCCCTTCTTCCACAGGCTCAGAGCATGATCCCCATCAACGAGCCCTACTCAGATGGTGAGTATGGCACCAGCCCTCCCTGCAGGGTCCCCGTGGGTTGGGCTCTGGGAAGGGGGGCAGTTGTCTCATGTCACCGAGCCAGGCTGGTTTAAAAACCTTTTTCAGGTGGCTGCCAGTCCAATGGCAGCCCAGTCTGCTGGGGATTGGGGGTGTACAGTGGGATGCTCAGGGACAGGAGCTGGGACACCAAAAACTGATCTGGGGACATCGGGAATGTCACTGTCACCTCACTGTCACCCGGGGTGGGACCCTGGGACAGCAGCTGGGACACCAGGAACTGGCCTGGGGACGTTGGGGACACCGAGAATGTCACTGTCACCTCACTGTCACCCAGGGAGGGACCCTGGGACAGCAGCTGCAACACCAAAAACTGGAGCACAGGCAGCTGCTGCCCTTGGGCTGGGGGATGGTGGGCCCCTTTTGCATCACCATTGTCACACGCTGCCCTGGGCGGGGGGGACAAGGAGGTGGCTCAGATCTGGAAAAGTCCTTGGCCTGTGGGAGCTGAGCTTGCCACRTCCCTTCCCTGCAGAGCTGGACCCTGGTTACCGCCCCATGTACTCGGGTGACATCCCCCTGGACCCCATCGACATGCACATGGACATGGACGGGGATTACCCCATGGACGCCTACAGCGACGGCGTCCGAGCGCCCTTCGCTGACCACATGCTCGCCTAACCCGCCCGCAGCCCTGCACCAGGTACCCCGGGCTGGGATGGGTGACTGGGGGAGGCAGGGCTGGCTGATGGCACYTGCCATGCTGGGGGTGTCCCTGGTGCCACCACGGGGTTCCTGATTGCCACTAACGCTGCCATGGGTCAATGTCCCCGTCACCCCGTCACCCGTGGGCTCTGGTCTCCTCCAAAATCCCCGCTCGGTGGATGACAGGAGTTYTCTGCTGCTGCAGGTGTTCTCTCCATGCAGAAGAGGGTGGCCCCAGAGCTGAGCATTCGCGAGAAGGACTTGGGAGACAGAAGTGCCTGAGAAGACAAAACTTTTCCATTCCCACGAGAGGTTTTAGTTTTCGATTTGTTTTCTTCGCTGTGGGTCTGTGGAGAAGGTCCTTCCTCCTGGGACTGCTTCGAGCACCTACTGCCACATCCAGCATCCAAGATACTGTTTCTGAAGCTTTAAAACACAAACCCTGCACCGTTAGTGATCTTTCATTGGCAAAAATAGTCTTTTCTATGAATATATATTTCTTTTTTTATTTTTAATATGGTGCCAACGGCTTTTGCCGTCTTTAAGTTTGTGCTTTCTAACTCCCCCACAATTTGTTCTGTGTGCTAGTGTTCTAGGAGAGGAATCTGACACGGAAAAACCCTTTGCTTCCTGCGAATTCCAGCTGAATCAGGCCAATCCAGGGTTTGCTGAAAGCAAAGGGTCCATGTCCCAGGACCTTCAGGGTGTCTGAGGTTTAATTCTTTCCCATCRGCCGCTGGGAGCTGACTTTGTGTCCCTGTCCTGCCAGTCCCCATAGAGGAGTGACTCCAGCATTAGAAACTGTGTCCTTGTACCGATCTTTGTTGCACATTTTAACCCGTTTCCCTTATCTTTGGTGAGTGGTGTGTTTCCGTCCCCTCCTCCCTTATCTAACGCATTTTTTAAAGAGGCTTTAGATCCGATGGTGGTTGGACACTCCGGCTGGAAAAGGGATGGACAGTTACTGGAGTGTGGGTCAGGAATGGAAGATTTTATTATTTCTGTAAGTTGTTTTTTGTATAGACCAAAGCAAAGAATAAAATAACCCCTGCAGCCCCGTGCTGCCCTGAGCCTGTTCTTCTGTCGGCTGGGGGAGCCAGGGGAAAGAATCCATCACAGTCTGTGGGGTGAGTGCCTCTGTGGGGCAGAGTGATCTYGGTGAGCTCGTTGCCATGCCTGGCACCTGCTTTGCCTGGCCTTGGGCCCGGGCTGCCGCAGAGCACGGCAGGACAGCGAGGTTCATGTGCTGTGCTCGGGCAGGAGCAAGCGGGGACAAAGCAGCAGGAGCTGGTCTGGGAAAAGGGACTGGGGGGAACATCCTGCCCCAGCTCARCGCTGCAGCCAACCCCGGTGCTCAGGGAAATGGATCTGCTTCCTGCCACAGCCTGTGCCAGGACCAGCGGMGAGCAAAACAACAGCTGCTTTCCGGGCAGGCCCAGCAGAGCCCAGTGCACTTCCCGAGGGCAATGGGGTTGGGGTTGTGGGGAGAGGCTGGGGGCCACGCAGGGGACAATCAGTGACAGGCCTTGGCTCCWGCCCTGTGTGCCTGGGATGGGGGTTTGGCCGTGCTGAGCCTGGACCCCACCCAGTGGCTCCCAGTCAACCCTGCTGCGGGTCACAGGGGTGTTTCTGTGGTCAGATGTGGCTGTCCTCAAAGTGCCGGCGGGTCTGGAGATGCCCCAGAACATCTGCCCTAGGAGGGGYTGGGTCCTGTGGCCATCCTGGAGCCATGGGCAGGGATGCACRTCCCGAGATCCCCAGTCTACATGGGGTCACGTCCGGGATTTTGGGAGAAAGCAGAGTTAGAGGACACCTGGAGCAGAGCAACTGGAGCTGCTGGCGGGGTCTCCAGGGAGTGGAGGGCTCCGGGAGCGGCGGGACGGACTCCGGGTCCCATCATGCTCGGCCGCGCTCCGCATCTGCCAGGGAGCGATGTCCGAGGGCTCCGCAGGCGCCGGAAGCAGCGCCCAGCGTGTGTGCGGGACCTTTTGCCAYGGAACCACCCAAACCCGGCATCACCCGCACTTCCCTAAGCCCTCGGCTCCCGCGGTGTCCCGCTCCACCTCCGGGGCGCACCCGCTGCCCGCTGTCACCGACTCTCAGTGTCCGGCGTTCCCCCAGGCTCCCTTCGGGCACCCCAAATCCCCGGGCAGCTCCCGCGGGCGAGCCTCGGGCCGTGCCCAGCCGGTCCCCGCCGGCTTCGGGGCTGCCGAAACCCCGGAGAATTTGCCTCGCCTCTCCCCTTCTCACGGYGCTCGGCTCCTCCTGGGGAGATGCCCGGGCAGGAGCTGCGGGAAGGCATCGGGCAGGGCAGGGAGCAGCAGGTGCGAGTCTGCACAGGAACCGGGGCGGAGTGAGCCGGGACCGCGCTCCGCCCGGCCCGTGCCCCATCGGAGAGCACCGTCCTGCTCTGTCCCCGCTCCCGTGGGGCAGCTCCCCGGCTCATCGGCAGCCGAACGTGGGTGGAGGGAGGGGACAGTGGGCTCTGGGGTCAGTGGGAGTGGGGGCGATGGGAGCTGCTCGCACGTGTTTGAACAAGGCTCTCCCGAGGAGAGCGAATGTACGTGCAGGAGCCGGGCCAAAAACAGACGCAGGGCTCTGGCAGCCCYGGCTGAGCTGACTCACCGGCCGGGCTCCCTCCCCGGAGCCAGCGGCAGCGCGGCACCTCCACACGGTGGGTCCCTGTCGGTCTCTGGGGAGAATTGGGGCTGGGGAGCTGCTCTCCGGGCAGCGCTGGGCTCCAAGGTCTGGCGGTCCCAGTGCCATGGGGCAGAGGACTGGGGAGGGCTGTGGGGTCTGCATGGTGCCTCATGCTGTCCCTGMGTGCCAGGGGGTGCAGGGTGGCCTGGTCTGGGTGCTGTGCGTGTGGCAGCGACCTTGAGCTCGGGCCAGGACAGAGGACAGCGATGCCCGGACATGAGCCTGCAGCCAGGAACGAGGGAACACAGCCCTCACGATGGTGGGAGCAGTGGTGGGGATGGGGCAGGGGGCTTGTGCAGAGGCCAAGCCGTGGTTGCAGCCCGAGCCAGAGCCGCTGGAGGTGGCAGGAGAGCGAGGATACGCTGGGTTTATGGCCKGTCTCATGATGTCTTTATGGCCGGGACGGGGCAGGTGCCGCCCAAACCAGCCCAGCCCAGCCCRGCMCGGCCCGGTCCGACACGGCACGSCACAGCCGGTCCCTGCCCCACATCCTGGCAGGGTGGAGGCTCACAGAGGGACTTTGCCCTTCGAGGTGGAGCACCCCAGAGCTCTCGCTGGCACCACTGCCGTGTGTGCCCACTGCCGGGCAGCTCGACAGCTCGGTCCGTGCTCGCTGCACAGGCAGGGACCAGCAGGGACCCGGTTGGGGTCAGGGTCCTGTCCTGGCTCTGCTTTGGTGCTGAGTCCCCCGCGTCCCGTAGTGGCCACCGCAGAGCAGGTACGCTGACCCCTTGCCTCTGCCGAGCCTGCCCCATATTCAGGGGTGGAGCTGAGCTGGAATCTGTCCCCAYAGCCGCCCTGTCCCAACGGCAGGGAGCGGGGACACCTTAGCCCTGGCTGTGCCGTGCAGATCTCGGGCTGGCAGACGTTGCCTCCAGGAAGGTGTTTGTGCTGCAGCAGGATGCTGGGGGATGTGGGGGCTCAGGATGTGTCCCTGGATCCTACAGCATCACCCGAACGGCTCCTTCCCCACAGGAACGGGCCGGAGAGGGGACTCTGCTGCCCGCCAGAACCCGGGCGGACGGTGCCTCTCCCCATGGCAGCCAGGCCCCCACCTTAGGCCAGCCAAACTGGACACCGCGGTCCCACGAGAGACCCTCCCCAGCCAGAGCCCACCCGCCTGCCACCTCCAGCCCAGCCCGGACTCACCTGTCACTGCCTGTCCCCAGCGCAGCCCAGCGTCCCCCGTGTCAGACGAGGGCACACATCGCGATGCCGCGACCATCACCGGTGGGTAGAGCTGGGGGTGCCAGTGGGTGGTCTGGGGGAACCGGGGTGAGGGGGCGAGGAGCTGGGTTTGCCTCGGGCTGTTCCTTCATCCTGTCCCCATCCCGTGGCCGGAGATGAGCCACTGTCCCGGCATCCTTCACCCCACGCTGCATCCCACTCCCGCTGTCCCCAGCGGGGCTCGGGCGGGCAGAGCGTGGCCAGGAGATGGCAGCAGGACTCTGCCCGCGGACAGCGGGGCGATGAGGGGGGAGCAGGGCAGAGCTGGGGCACGGCTCCCTGAGTGCCACCCTGCGGGGGACCCCCAATACCCACACGAGTGGCTCTGGGGACATCCCCAGTCCCAAACACCGAGGGGACAGAGTGGGCTGAGGGGTSCAGGAGGTGCTCACCGGGCACAGCCCACTCYSTCCMTGTGCCCCCCWCCCTGGGCTGACACCATGTCCCTCTGTCGCAGAGCTGTGCAGCGAGGATGTCCCCGAGGTRGAGCTCATCAGCCTGCTGGGCGAGCAGCTGCCCCGCTACACGCTGCGGGCTGACACCGTTTTTGGCTACGATCATGGCGACTGGCTGAGAGCCCCCACCAGSCCCCCGCAGCCCTTAGCCCCCCTCACGCCCCAGCAGATAGAGGAGACCCTGGATTATTTCCGTGAGTGCCCGTGGGCGGCCGGGACGGTCAGGGTGGTGGGCACAGCCCCGCGGTGTCTGCGCWGGGTCGCGACGGCGAGGACAGCCTGGGAGCTAATCGCCGCTAATGGGATTGACGGGCTGGATTTCCTAGCCCAGAACATCCCGGGCTAATTCTGAGAGCAGCTTCTGCTGAGCCGTGCCGGATGCTGGGGGAGAGCCCCCATCATTTCCAGGGACCCCCCGCACATCCCTGCACCCCGAACTGTGCTGTGGCTCGCAGGGGTGGGGTTGGCAATAGGTTCACCAGTGAACAGGGAATCCCAGCGCTGCGAGGAATCCCAGTTWGCTCACCCAAACATGCCAGCCTGGAGCAGGGCTCAGGGCTGCTGTGCCAGCGGAGCTCCCAGATTTGTGGGGATCCCAAGGGAAGATCCCCACACACCCCAAGGCCGGGCAGGGTGATGCCCATGGCACCGTGAGGGTCAGGACGATGCCCATGGCACCGTGAGGGTCAGGACGATGCCCATGGCACCGTGAGGATCAGGGCAATGCCCATGGCACTGTGAGGGTCAGGGCAATGCCCATGGCACTGTGAGGATCAGGGTGATGTCCATGGCACTGTGAGGGTCAGGGTGATGCCCATGGTACTGTGAGGGTCAGGGTGATGCCCATGACACCGTGAGGGTCAGGGTGATGCCCATGGCACTGTGAGGGTCAAGGCGATGCCCATGGCACCGTGAGGGTCAGGGTGATGCCCATGGTACTGTGAGGATCAGGGTGATGTCCATGGCAGTGTGAGGGTCAGGGTGATGCCCATGGCACCGTGAGGGTCAGGGTGATGCCCATGGCACTGTGAGGGTCAGGGTGATGCCCATGGCACCGTGAGGGTCAGGGTGATGCCCATGGCACTGTGAGGGTCAGGGTGATGCCCATGGCACTGTGAGGGTCAGGGTGATGCCCATGGTACTGTGAGGGTCAGGGTGATGCCCATGGTACTGTGAGGGTCAGGGTGATGCCCATGACACCGTGAGGGTCAGGGTGATGCCCGTGGCACTGTGAGGGTCAGGGTGATGCCCGTGGCACTGTGAGGGTCAGGGTGATGCCCGTGGCACTGCGAGGGTCAGGGTGATGCCCATGACACCGTAAGGGTCAGGGTGATGCCCATGGCACTGTGAGGGTCAGGGTGATGCCCATGGCACCGTAAGGGTCAGGGTGATGCCCACGGCACCGTGAGGGTCAGGGTGATACCCATGGCACCGTGAGGGTCAGGGTGATGCCCACGGCACCGTGAGGATCAGGGTGATGTCCATGGCACTGTGAGGGTCAGGGTGATGCCCATGGTACTGTGAGGGTCAGGGTGATGTCCATGGCACTGTGAGGGTCAGGGTGATGTCCATGGCACTGTGAGGGTCAGGGTGATGTCCATGGCACTGTGAGGGTCAGGGTGATGCCCATGGCACCGTGAGGGTCAGGGTGATGCCCATGGCACAGTGAGGGTCAGGGTGATGCCCATGGCACTGTGAGGGTCAGGGTGATGCCCATGGCACTGTGACATGGCCCATCCTTGGTGCGAGGTCGGGGTTCAGCGGGGGGCACAGACGGATTATCTCCGCTTTGTTTCTGCCTCTGTCCCGTGTGTCGAGGACAGGATTAGAGCGAGGGGCTGGGGRATGGATGTGGGGCAGTGGGAAGCAGATGGGGCTGAGGCCTCCACCCACCTGCTCACACCAGGCAGGGCTGGGGGTGAATCCTCACCACGCCTTGCTTGTGCGTTCAGCCTTCCCCTTCTGGCTGCTCCCCTCTCTGTTCAGCAAGCTTTGGGGAGCATACCCCACCATCAGCACTGCCCTCTGCAGTSACACTACAAGGGATTGAGCCCCAAACCCTGTCTCTGCCTCAGGGCAGGGAGCACCCAGCACCACAGGACCCTKGCACCCCACCCCTGCTCCATGGGGYCAGTGGCTCTCAGTGCCAGGCTCCTGCAGGTCACAGATACGCAAGTCCCAGTGCTGCTGGCGTGTGTTGGTGTGTGGAGGGGGCCCATGGCGTCATTCCTTTACCCAAACCCTTAAGCTGCCATCAGAAATAGCCCCCTGTAATCTGCTTGTGTGGACATAGGGAACCTGCCCAGAGGAGCAAATCCTGGGGCAGGGGATTAGGAAGAAGCAGTGTCCTCACTGAGACGCGTGCTTGAGTCCTTGGGGTCCTTGGGGGGTGGGTGCCCAGCTGGTGGTGCTGGCTGTGCCCCGGACCTTACCAGGGGAAACAGCAGTGCCAGGAGGAGGAGAGACTGGGGCTGAGGGCACCTGCTCCAGTCCCCACTCCAAGGGGGTCGCTGGTGGTTACAGCAGGATWTGGTTGGGGCCAGGATCCTGGGGGTAGGAGTCGAGCAGGGCAAAGTGTGTGATAGTGAGGGGCAGCTTCAGCTGTGTCCATKCACTGATTATTTGGGTGATAACAAGGAAGGGCATTGGGGCAGGTGACAGGGACAAAGCACGTTGGCATTACCAGCATCACACCCACGTGGCTTGTGCTACGTGCCTGCTAGCTCCTCCATAATTCAGCACACCATAATTTATTCAGTTTTCTTGCTTCTGTGATGTTTCTGCATCAGTGTGGTTGTAGGAACCAGCCAGGGATGGGGCCAGGCTCGTGCCAGCCCATGCCCGGAGCCAGGGGTGGTGAAAGGGGAGGTTGGAGTGGAATGGAAAAGACCTTTCCCTGTTCAGGGACCTGACAGGTCCCAGCACTGCAACGGGTACTGCATGTGCAGGGTTTGTGATGAGGGGGCGACCAGCCTGGGGTRTTTTTTTGGCCAGAAGAGTGTACCCTGACCCTCACGGGGTCCCGAGCCCTGCACAGTCATGGCATTGCAGGGAGGGCCCCCAACCTCTCTCTGTCCTTCCCGAGGGGCAGAAGCTGCTGTCTGTGTGTTMCCCATAGTGTCAACCCTGCAGAGCTGCTGCTGGGGGACCCCCAGTGTCCCCTCAGCCCTCACTGCCACCCACGGGGGCCCGTGTGCCCACACTCCCCGTGTCTATGAGCTGGGACCAGACATGGGACACAGAGCCCACAGCTCAGCAGGACTGTCCTGGTGGGTGCCCCAACAGGGAGCCCGGTCCTAGGGTGCCTGATGGGGACCCGGGAAAGAGGGGGCAACGGGCACCCCCCGGCAGCCACGGGCAGCCCCCGACCCCCGCATCATCCCCGCATCGCCCCGGCCCCGCCCCCGTCCCGGCTCCAGCCCCGGCCCCGCCGCCGGGGGATGCGCCGGGCAGGTGCGCGGGGACCGAGCGACCCTATAAATAGGAGCGGGAGCGGCCGCAGCGGCTCCGCTCGGCGCGGCGGGGCTGGGCTGGGCTGGGCACRGCAGGGTGGGCACAGCGGGCTGGGCGGCTGCGGTGGGCTCGGCACCATGGAGATCTGGAGCAGCCCCGCCGCCTACGACGAGTTGAACGGGAACGCGGAGCGCGGCGGCGGCGCGGACCCCATCGCCCGGGAGCTGGAGGAAGGTGAGGCCGGCCCGGGCGGTCCCTCCCCAGGGATGGAGATCGGGATGCGGCTGCGGCAGGGTTGGGCTCCCCCCGGGGCTGGTGAGGAGCGGCGGGGACCGGGATCTCCCCGGGGCCGGGGCTCGTCCGGAGCGGTCAGGGTCGGGGTCTCCCCGGGGCCGGGGTCTCCCCTMGGGAGGTGCCGTGTGCTCCCCACATGTGCATTCCCGCGACCCCCGTCCTTATCGCCGCTCTCTGGCCCAGGGTTGCCGCCGCCCGGTCCCTTGGGGACMCCCAGGGTCACCCCGACCCCAAGGAGACCTGTCCCCGCGCCGGGAGTGGCGGGGRGAGGGCAGAGGGACGGGGCGAGCGGCGTGTGTCTCTATGTGGTGAAGGGAATGGGGGTCCTCCCCTCCCTCATCCGCAGGATCGGGCCCGCAGATGGGTGTTTGTTTACATGCTTGCCCGCGCTGCAGCCCCCGTCTCCCAGGGCCAGCCGCTCGCTCCAACCGTAACGATGCTCATGCTCTAATTATTTCCAATTAATGGCTCAGGGGCCTGACGAGGTGCAGTTGGGGACCCCCGCGGGGAGCGGGCCCTGTCGGGGTGCAGAGAGGGGGGCACAGCCGGGGCTGGGGCTGGGGTTGGGGTTGGGGCTGGCCCTTCTTCCCATGGACATGTTTGGGGTACGTGCCCGCTGGGGCGTGGGGCAGCCCCCGCGCCAGTGAGGACTGGACGGGACCGGGGTGGCGAGTGGGGGCATTGCCATGACAACGCACTCGCCATTACACAACCCCAGCTGGGGAGGCCTAATGGGATTTGTGTGGCTGAGCTTCCCCGTTAACCCACTTCRTCTGCACCACTGGGGGGGTGGCTGCGGCTGGGGACGCGGGTGGGGGCTCTGAGCGCAGCCAGCTCTGCTCTGCCAGAGGAAACTGAGGCACACACCCTCGGGGCAGCAGAGCAGCAGCAAGAACACGGGGAGTGCTGTGCGGTGTGGGCAGGGTGCGGGGTACAGGCGGGTCCCGGGCTGTRAGCAGGGTCCGGGGTGCGGGCAGAGCTCGGCTTTGCGCCTGCTCCCGGTTCTCTCCAGCGCTCGGCTCCAGCGCCGCCGTCTGGGTGCGTGCCCGGCGCTGCCTGGCAGCTCCTGCGGGCGCGGTTGGCAGGGTCCGGACCCGGGGGACCGACACCTCCATCCTTTCACCTCCTCTCCCTGCCAGAGAGCAGCGGGGGGAGGCAGAGCTGTAGCTGGGGCCCGGTTTAACGCGGTGGTGGGCAGCTGCCCGTCCCCGCAGCGTCCTGCCCGCAGCTGCCTCTGTTGTGCGCGGATCGTTGTGTTGTGCAGCTGGAGGGGCATCGGGTGGGTGCGGGGTGCAGCGTCCCCTCCCCCAGAGAGAAACTAGGGCAGGGCCGGCTTCTCGGGGGGGATCCGGGGGAGGGGGCTGGGGACAGATTGGAGGGGACGCTGCCTGTGAGCCCGGCTCGGCACGGTGCCACTCACAGCTATTTATACTGGAACTCCAGCCTGCTTTCTGCTGGAGATGTCACCTCCGATCCCGTCTCCGCTGCTGCCTTTCCCCGTYCCTCCTTTCCGTCTGAGTCCTGCAGTGGGGCTGGCACTGTGCCCTTGCTGAGGTCATGAGGGCAGTGAGGGCACCCAGCGTTTTTCTTGTCACCTCAAGGTGCAGGCAGGGTTAAGGGTGAGGTGTGAGCCCCCCGTTTCTCATGATGCTGTCACGGCTGTGGGGATCCCTGCCCGCCTCTGCCTGGCACTGCCCAAGGTGCCGCCCAGCAGAGAAAAAGTCCTTTTTGGAGACCAGTCTGGAGCATCCTTGGGGACAGGACAGGATGAACCCTCCCACAACGGGGGTTCACTTTGTGACCCTCTCCCCCAGTTCTGTGCGCTGAGCGGGTGGTCAGGATCACCAAGACCTATCACGACATTGATGCCGTCACCAACCTGCTGGATGAGGTATGTGGGAACCCTCACCTGTGTGAGGGCGGGGGTCTGGTGGGACCCTGGGGACACGGGGGTGGGTGAGGATGGGGGAAGGGACTGGGGAAGTCCTGGCTGAGGCAGAMGTGCCCCTCGCAGAAAGAGCGGGACCTGGAGCTGGCGGCGCGCATTGGGCAGTCSCTGTTGAAGCAGAACCGGAGCCTGACCGAGCGCAATGAGCTGCTGGAGGAGCAGCTGGAGCTGGCCAAAGAGGAGGTAACAGCTCCTGGACACAGGTCTGGGCCGTGGCCCCCTGCGTGTCCCCCTGGGGCAGCTGTGGTCCCCTCAGCCGCGTCCTGAAGCACCTTCCCTCTCCAGATTGCRCAGCTGCGCCATGAGGTCTCCATGCGGGATGACCTTCTCCACTTTTACACCACCACAACAGAGGAGAGCGAGCCCACCACCACCACCTCCACACCGTGAGTGCGAGCCCCTGTCCTGCCACTCCCCTGGGCCAGAACTGCTCCAGTGGGTGGGCTGAGGCTTTGGGCAGGAGCCATAACCATTTAAATTTTTTTTAATTTTTAGGGGGTATTTTTGGGATATTTTGGGATATTTTGGGATTTTTTGGAATTTTTTTTAATATTTTTGCGATTTTTTTTTGATTTTTTGGGTAATTTTGGGATTTTGGGGGGTATTTTGGATTTTTTGGGGTATTTTTTAAAATTATTTTTATAGGATTTTAAAATTTTTTTTTGGGAGTATTTCTTGCAGAGGGTGGCACCGGCCACACTCTGCTCCCTTCTCTGGTGGCTGTGGATCCAACCCCACAGAACTTGGTCACTGCAGATGCCCGGGAGGGTGGGCAGGGGTCTGGGTGCGCATCCCCATCCTGCCTCACTGCGGGTGCTCAGCGCCATCCCTGCYGTCCCCAGGCTGCGCCGGCACGAGTCCTCGCTGTCCCTGCAGCAGTACTTCCAGTACGACACYTTGCAGCAGAAACTCAAGTGCCTGGAGGAGGAGAACCAGAAGCTCCGGATGGAGGTGAGCAGAGCCAGCTGATGGATGCCCCTCAGTGCCCACTCTGCCCTGCTCTGTGGGGGGACCCGAGCTGCCCTCACCCCCGGGGAGATGGGAGATCCTGCCTGTCCTGCTCAGCCCCTCCAACCCTCTCCCCCAGGCCACCAACATCGCCACTGAGACCTGCCAGTACGAGGAYCAGGAGCAGCAGCTGATGATTGACTGCGTGGAGCAGTTTTGTATGTAGGGYTGGGGGTCTGCGGGCACTGCCCAGCTGTGCGGGCTGGGGCTGGGGACTTTGCCCCGGCGCTGACGGCCCCCGGCCCTCTCCCAGCCGAAGCGAGCCAGCAGGTCGCTCACCTGTCGGAGGAACTGGCGCACAAGGCGGAGGACGCGGCACGGCAGCAGGAGGAGATCACCCAGCTCCTGGCGCAGGTCGCGGACCTGCAGCAGAAATGTCGCTCGGTGAGGGWCCCCTGCCCRTGCCGGGGGGAGGGGGGTGCGGGCRCAGCGCTCTGACCTGSCCKCTCCCACCCGCAGTACGGCTCCGAGGTGGAGGAGCTCCAGCAGCACCTGAGCGCGGCCAAGGAGGTGCAGCAGCAGCTCCGCATGGAGGTGAGCCCGGGGGTGTCCGGCCGGGTGGGGGGACCTGCCCCGCTGCCCCCGGGAACGCGCTGGAGCTGTGCCCGTGTCCCCGCAGCTGCGGGATCTGCAGGAGAAGTACGCGGAGTGCGGCGGGATGCTGCAGGAGGCACAAGAGGAGGTGAAGAGCCTGCGGAGCCGCAGCCTGCCCAACAGCACCGTCAGCCGCTACAGCACCCCCAGCCTCCCGCCCGTGGGGAGCCCGGTGAGTGCGGGGGGCCGGGCGGAGGGTGGGGGGCCCTGCTCTCCCCTCCACTGACACTGCTGCCCCCGCTTCCAGAAATCGCTGGCAGCTGAGATCAAGGGGACGATGAGCTCCTCCACGGACTACAAGTGAGTGCTGTCACTGGTGGCTGGTGCTGTGCCGTGGGMCGGGTCCGGCTCACCCCCGCCTGCTTCCTGCCCGCAGGAGCTACCAGCGCGTCTTCGACACGGTGAAGGCGGTGAACCAGGCAGCCAAAGCCAAGTCTTGCTCTGAGTCTCCCCACCACGTTCCRGGCTCCAAGCAGTTGTCGGCTGCCCACTCTGAGGGGGCCAGCACCCCCCAGACYAGCTGCTCCGGCTCCGAGGACGCTCGGTGAGTGCCGGGGTGGGGTGGAAATGGGGCCGGGGGGGAACAGCCCCGCACAGGAGCTGGGATGCCGGTGAGCTGCTGCTCACATCACGGAGGAATCTTCCTGGGGACGGGAGGGCAGGGTCTGGGTGGGGTCCGGCACAACCTGAGGGGTACCCTAACGCTGTGCCCGCTTTCCAGCGAGGACTCGCGGGCAGCCCCGGGCCGGCAGGACCTGGAGGCGGCGGTGCAGCGGCTGTCGGTGCGGCAGCAGAGCCACCTCAACGAGGAGCGCTCCTTCTTCGAGGCCGAGCGGGAGCGCAAGCTGTGGCGGCTGAAGGACGGGGCGAGCTCCAGTGGCTTCCTCACGCCCGAAGGCAGCGTCGTCTCCACTGGCACCAGCTACTCRGGGAGCTCGGAGCTCACCGCTGCCTCCAGCTTCTCGCTCGGCTCCCTCTCCTACCTGCCCGACAAACTGCAGATCGTGAAGCCGCTGGAAGGTGAGGGGCAGAGCGGGTGCAGAGCTGCGGGTGCTCCGAGGGTCCAACAGCCCCACCTGACCTCCCCCTGGCCGTGTCCCCCCCCCAGGCTCGGTGACTCTCCACCACTGGCAGCAGCTGGCACAGCCCAACCTGGGTGGGATCCTGGTGCCCCGTCCCGGGGTGCTCACCAAAGACTTCAGGCAGCTGGACATCGACCTGGAGGAGGTGTACAGCCTCAACGACCTGGAGGAGGATGATGTGGACGCCAGCTCCTTCCGGCTGCTCCCTACCTCAACACCCACCAAAGCCAAGGAGCGCCCCCGGGGTGAGCGCGGGGTGCGGGGACGGAGGGGCCGCAGTCCCCGGGATGCCCCTGTCCTGTCTAGGCTCCCCCTCGCCTCCTCCAGTGCTCTCCCCTCCTGCAGCCGCCCGTCCCCGTCCCCCCGCTGTCCCCACGGGGATGCTCCGCCTGCAGCTGCTCAAGGGCCGTTCTGGGGCCGCTGCCCCGGCGGGGTGAGCCCTCGCCATCACCCTGGCCAGCCCCTGCTGCTCCCCGGCCGCGCTGGGACCGACGGCACCTCCCGGTCCTGGCTGCGTTCGCTGCCTGCTCTGAGCATGGAGCTCCCAGCCCAGCTCTGGCTGTCCCGCCCGCCCTCCGCCGTGCCCTCCATGTGTGCCGCCCCTCTCCCCATTGACCCCTTGTCTCCTGTCCCTTCCAGTGTTCCTCTCTGTTAACAACCTCCCCCAGACCCCGTCTACCTTCACCATCACCACCTGCCACATCCTCCACCCCACCACCGCCATCACCACGGTGACACCCAGGTAAGGCCCCTGGCCCCTGCCGCCTGCGCTGCCTGCACCCGCCCCCGGCCCCGCTGCGCACCCCGAGCTCCTCCTCCTCCTCCTCAGCCCCTGCCTGGCTCCCTGCAGCTCGAGGAWTTGGCAGGCCGGGGGCCACCTGCAGCCCCTGATGCTCTGAGAGATGCCAGCGCTAGCAATGTCCCCAAATCTGTCTGCTGGGGTGTCTGTGTGCCCGGGGCTGGCACACCAACCCCCTCCTCTGCACTGGTGGATGGGGAGCCTTCCTGGGATGGGCTCACCCCGGGCAGGGAGCCGTCCATGCTCCTGGCACTCTGGGGAACGGACACAGCTTTTCTCCTTCCACACTTGGGCAGCAGCCAGGACATTTTCCCAGGCGGGTGTTGGGCTGTCCCTTCATTAATGAGCACTGGTGATTAGCCCTAATGAGCCCCCCCAAGGCTCGCTGGGGGTTGGTGCGAGCTGGAGTTCACTGTTACACAAATCCGTGGTGTTTGGAAATTGCTCAGGGAGCAGGGACTGTGTCCCAAACCCTCCTGGTTGCCGAGGAGCAGCCCTTGGGTGCTCCTCTGTGAGCTTTGGCTGCTTGAGCAGTTTGCAGCACGGGGGTCTCCTATAGGGAAGGAGGAAAGGGGGTCCCACCCTGCCCACAGCCCTGCCTGGCCCTTTCAGCAGCATCCCCCAGCACATGGCACCCCCAACTGATCCCCACTTCTCTCTCTTCCCCTCCAGTCTGTCTCATGCCGTCGTGCCTTCTTGTGGGCCCTTTAAGGGGCTGAGCCTCAGCAGCCCCTCACCAGAACAGACTCCCCCCACACTGGCACTTGGCCCCGGACCCCCGAGCACTCCCATGGGACTATTCAGGCTCTCGCTGGGGCGACATTCCCACTTGGCAGCGGGGACTGGATCACGGTGCACCCCCTCACTCCACTCCCAGGACCCTCAGCCCTCCCCCGGGCCCAGGGGTCAGGAKGGACCCCCACCCAGGAGCAGCATCTTCAGCTGGAATTTGGTGGAGAAGCTGCAGCGCCTGGGGCTGGACAAGGTGGTGGCCAGAGGGACAATGTCCAACAGCCGGACAGGCCCAGAGGGGCCCAGGGCACCCAGAAGTGATGCTGCTGCACAGCCCCCGGGCTCAGGGTGAGACACATCCTCTTCCTCACCCATCAGCGGGGAAACGGAGACTGGACAAGCTTCAGCCTCAGCTCATGGTGATGCCCCAGGTCCGTCAGCAGTCCCAGCACCAGCGTGGGGGGCTTTGCCCTGGCTGCAAGGACAGAACCTGGCACTGCTCCCCATGTGCAGGGGGTGCTGGCTGACCCTGTCCCTGCTGGGGGGRTTTGGACCCTTCACAAGAGCCAGTTCTGGCAATAAAAACTGTTCCTGCTTCTGCTGAGCCTGCCTGCGGAGCGAGGGGCAGCGCGGCCCTTCGGGGCTGTTCAGCTGCTGCAGCGAAGGGCGATGCTCAGTCTGGGCTCAGGTGGGTCCTGGGGCAACCAGCCAGGGCCGGGGGGCAACCCCTGCACCGCGGGCTGGGCCCCTGGCCAGCACCTGGACTGGACTGGCTTTTAAAGGGAATGGTGGTTTAACTCTTTCCTGCCCACCGAGTAGCAATAGTAGCAGCACCCACAGCTTGGGATGTTTCTGGGGGCGCAGCTGATGCTCCCCCCGGCCGTGTCCCTCCCTCCAGGCTGTGACCCATCCCCTGGCAAATAAATGTGAATTCACAGAGCAGCTCGTGTGTGGTGTGTCTGCTGCTGCATTCCGTGATTGCTGCCCTGTAACCCCCTGCCCACCCTCCCAAGCTCTCCCCAGCACACCCACGAGTGCAGAGGCCATAGTGCCAAAGTTTTATTGTGGGAAAGGACGTGCACTGAGTGTGTGGCTGCTCGGTGTGGCCAGTCCAGCCCAGCGGCTACGCGGCACCGGCCTCATCCTCGGCACTGCGGCGGCCAAAGTCCATCCAGTCAGGRTAGTAGTGGTCATGCAAAGCCTCCATTCCCTCGTCCTCATGCACAAARGCCTTGTGGTTGTTCAGCTCTGCCAGGGCAAAGGCAGCAGTCAGAGCTGACACAGGGGCCTGGCTGTGCCCCCCAAAGGCTGCCCACCCTGAGCTCCCAGTACCTGTGAGGACGTGGGGCAGGAACTGGGACAAGAGGCGCTGCTGCTCCTGGGAGAGGTGCTCGGGCCAGTCCCTTCGGGCCAGGCTSGGGGGGTGCTGCTGGGGGTCCCCCATGGTGTCTGGCACCGCTGGCCGGCACAGACAGACAGTCACTGCCAGGGTGAGGGTGAGAGCGAGGCACAGCATCACCTTCATGGCTGTGGAGAGATGGAACRGGGCTGGGGAAATGGGGGGCTGCAGCCCCTGAACTGGGACACGCTCAGCCTGGGGTGAGGGGTGCCCTGGATGCTTGGCCGTGGGGCACAGAGCATTCACAGCCCCCTCTGTCCCTCCCTTTGGGTCCCCAAGTCCCCTCCATCCCTTCCACCTTCTCCCCAGGTCATCTCCATCCCTCTCTCCTGGCTGGTCCCCAATTCTCCTAGAACCACAAGGATCGAATCCCACTCCTTGCTCCTTCCAAGGATGCTGCAAACTAAAGCACATGGCTGGGAGCATCATCCAGCTGCTCCTTGAGCTGCCAGTGRGGAGCAGGGTGCTCATCCCCAGGGCACAGCCAGGTCCCAGGTCCCCTCTTGTCCCTCCCAGTGCATCTCCAAGTTGCTCTGTCCCTCCCATCTCTCTCCCTGCTGGTCCTCAGGTCACCCTGGGCTGTGCCAGAGCCCTGTGGGACTCACCTGCAGGTTCTGGGGCTCAGCAGGGTGTCCTGGTGGGAGTCCTGGTGGGTGTCCTGCTGGGTGTCTYAGTGGGTGTCTCTCTCCAGAGAGGCCCCGGCTCAGCCCCGCTTTTAAAGTCGCTGCCAGGGCTGCCACACCCCAGGGCGGCTCCACACCCGTCCCCCCCTGTCCGGGGGGGCCCTCGGGCAGCTGTGTGTGCTCACAGACACACGGACACACAGACACACGGACACACAGACACACGGCTTGACAGTCATATCCATATGTACACGTATACAGGTGCACACGTGTCCATATACACACATAACTACACGTGCACACAGACATGTTTATGGCTGGCTGGTGGTGTGTACATGTATATAAAAATATAAATAATATTTATATTATTGAAATATATTATTAAGAATAAGTAATACAGTATAATAGATAACATTTTATAGTACAGTATAATAATATAGTATAATAGATTTTATAGTATAAAATATAGACAACATGTAATGTGTACAGTTCTAACAGATAACATTGCTTATACATCTATGTGAGYACATCCCGGTGTCCATATGTACACGTGGGCACAGATACACAGCTACAGGCGTGTGCACATGTGTGCACATATGTGTGTTTATATGGATGAGGACTCCACGGGGTAATTGTATGTCATGGAGTGATGGAGGGTGTGTGGATGCATAAGGAATACAATGACAAATCTCCCTCTAAATATGTACCCACACATATATGCATATATATATATAYACACATATATATGTATGTATGTATRKAKAGAWAKAKRTATAYRTAYAYATRWATRYKWWYRYWWWYAYAWATAYATATAYATAYRTMTGTMTGTAYRTRYMTRTSTATRYAKRYAKRTATATRYRTGTRWRTAWATAYATAYATATRTRYAYMYATMTATAYAYAYMYATATAYATRYATAYRYAYACAYAYACMTATAYSTWTRTRTWTATATATACACACAYGTTGGACTCAATTTTTGGAGGTCYTTCCCCATCTAAAYRATTCTGGGAATCTGTATGTGTATATATATTTACATTTTTACACGTATATTTATAATTTTACACATATATTTAAATATCTACACACTTCTACRTATATACATACACATACATATCTATGTCTATAAATATAGATACATTCACACGCATCTGTATAAATACACATGTGTGCACGTGTATACGCAAGTATGTATATGTACATGTGTATACTATACATACATGTTATACTTACATGTGCACATATGTATCTGTGTGCCTGCACACACACACACACACACACACACATGTATGTACCCACACACTTACAGGTGTATACACACATCTATACACGTGTGTTGTGCCAGGGGTCCCAAGGGCTCTGTGCTCCCGGTTTTGGGGGCTGCACAGACCTGGAGGGGCAGGGGGTTTGTCTGTGTGTGTCTGAGACCTCCTCCCCCACAGGCCCTGGAGCAGCTCATCCTGCAGCTCTGGATCTCTCCCTGCACCCCGAAAAGCTTTGGGGTGTCATGGAAGGAGTGAGCCCCACTCACTGTGGGAGCCCCCTGAAGATCCTCATCTGTCACCATCACCCCCTCATTCGATATTGATGGTTCCTTCTGTCCATATTGACCCCCATCAATGTATTTGTACAGACCATTTGTCTCCCTCCTTCAATAAACTCTSAATGCCATCCTGGGCTGGGACACGTCACTGTCCTGTGTCCCCCGTGTTCCCAACGAGCTGTGTCGCTGCTCCTCAAACACCCCCAAAACAAATGGGCTTTGGATGGCTGCAAAGCAGCAGCACCCAGCACCCCGTGGCCATCGATCGCTCGCTCCACCGAGTACGTTGCACAAGGAACAAACAAATTGTTTTCCAATTTCTGGCTTTTAATGGCTCAATCTGGACTAAATGAGCCGTCAGGGTGATGGGGACACGGCGGCCACTCTCTCCAGGGCCACGGGCTCAGCATCACCTTGACGCAGGTTCGCCACCAGACTGGGTGGACAAAGGCTGAGCTGGAGGATGGACAAARCACCTCTTGCCCCTGCCTGGCAGTGGCTAAATCAGTGGGCAGCCTGGCAAAGCCAGCAGGGAGAAATCTGGGCTGGACCTGCTCTGACACAGAGGGGACATGGGAAATTTTGGTGCAGCAGCAGCAGAGCAGAGATTGGGCTGTGTCAGTTCGTGGGCACAAACACACATTCTGGTGTGAGTACGGACTGTGGTGCTGCCAGCACCTGCTCTCAATGTGCAGGGCTGGTCACCTGTCTGCCACAACCTGCTCCGTGAGTACAGACAGGGCTGGAGGTCACTCTGAAGTACAGGTACGGCTGCAGGTCACTCTGGGATACAGGCAGGGATGGAGGTCATTTCCAGGTACGAGCAGGGCTGGAGGTCACTCTGGGGTACGGGCAGGTATGGAGGCCATTTCCAGGTACAAGCAGGTCGGCAGGTCACCTGCCTCCTCAGTGTACTAAAAGCTGCTTTGCATAATTGCAGCAATTCGGTTTCCTAGAGCAAAGTCTCCCAGGAAAGTGCCAGAGTGAACTCAGCACCCCCGAGCAGCATGGGGAAGATGGGGGTCACTGTGGCAGTGGATGAGCAGCTGTGACCTGCTCTGGGTGGTGCCAGGGGCACAAGCAAGTGACCAGGGTGGGAGCAGCCTCCCAGGACACCCCAGGGGCAATGGGGAGGGAAACCCAGGCGTTTTCTATGCACCATTTCAGAGCATTTACATTGCTCTTGTGCAGCAGGCACCTGGCGGCCCCCACAACCACAACTGTCCTCAACCAGTGCATTTTACTGAGTTTTGGTTCTTGCTTGTTGAGCTTGAGCTCGAAAAATGAAGAGGCTGCTCTGCCCCTGAGCAGGCAGAGCCTGGCCCGGGTGGCAGAGCCTCCCCCTCCTCCCCAGAGCTGTTTTCGGGAAGCAGCAGCGCTGACCCTGCCCACGGCACTTCCAGGAACACAACCAGCACCAAGCCGGGTTCGAGGGTTACAGAGCAAGGCAGGGAATGACTCAGCACCCACCCACTCCTCGGCTTTCCCTCACCTCCAGGCAGGAGCAGCACAGACAGCACCAAGGGAACTCAGCTTCCTCTTTCTGCAGGGAGAGAACAGGGGAACAACCCCCACACCCCAAGGGCAGGGAATCCCCCCAGGCTCCTGACATTGCTGGCAAGAGAAGGTGCTTTGGCTCCTGGAAGCGACGGAACCCACCACACACAGGCTTTTGAAAACCGGTTTTATTTAAATAAAACTTTAAATACAATAAACCATTAGAAATGAAACCAAAGCCGTGTTACTGCACAGGGTGGGAGGCAGCAGCGCTACTGACACAAGGCTCTGCAATTCCAGCTACAGGAACGCTCTTTACATTAGTCCAACATTGATCCCTTGTCACAAATTTAACCCACGGGACAGTTCCTTCATGTCCCTGGTACCTCGGGGCTCGCAGCACTCAAACTGCAGCCATCCGGCCTCCAGGTCACTCTTCTGTCACTCCTTCCAAGCCAGGCTTCCCCAGATCCCTCTGCCCAGAGGGAYGGTGCCACCTCCCTGTGCCATGGCACCAGGCAGGACACAAATCCCTCTGTCAGGATGGAAGTGCAGCTGGACTGAGGAGCCATCAGGAAAGGCTGAATCCCTGGGCTTAACTGGGAACAGCTGGAACTTTTGGCTTCAGGCTGGATGGTGCCACCGCCCGTGTKACCTCTGGGAAATGAGGGACAGCCAGACGAGATAGCATGGGCTCGTGTCAGTTTATTACATCACCAATTACAACAGTCCAGACTCAACAGTGGACGCAAGATCGTTACATTACACAAACCGGCTGGTTTTAAAGTTATGACAAGGGACAGGTGGGAATTTCATGGTAAGGAAATCTTCTTGCATAAAGCTCCAGTGGCCCACAGGCACTTAAAACCCGTGGACTTTCAGCTGGTCGTCTTTAGCCAGTCCAATCTGCAAGACAGAAAACGCATTCACGACATGGAGCGATGGCCCTGAGCATCCATAAACTGCCCATGCCCACAGAACTGTGTGTATTTAACAAACTCATGTTTATTTTAGCAGGCAGCAGGCCCAGTGTGCCCTACCTCCACGAGGAACTGGCAGATGTTCTTGCGCTGGTCACCCTGCAACTGAATCACTTCTCCATACTCGGGGTGCTCAATTACAGTACCATTGCAGGCAAATTTCTGCAGCAGAGACACAAAGACATTCTTTAGCACCATATAAACATTTCTGCCGGGCGTGGCCGCTGCACCCGCCCAGTCCCGAAGCCCCACCTTCTTGAAGGCTTTCACCAGTTTCTTTTTATCGTAGTCATCCGCGATGCCCTGGACTGTGGTGAGGGTCTTCCTGCCGTTGCGCTGCTGGATCCTTATATGGATGTAGTCCTCAGTGCCGGCCGGGAGCAGGTCATCACCCTTACTTGCATCCGCAAAGGGGTCTGTGGGGAGCACCGTCAGACCCCGCCCCGCAGCCCCGCCATTGGCCGCCGCGCCCGTCCATCACGCGTGGGGAACACCCCATTGGCCGCCGCGCCCGTCCATCACATGCAGGGCACGCCCCATTGGCCGCCGCGCCCGCCCGTCAGATCTCGGCCCCGCCTACACCCCGCCCCTCCACACCTGCCCATCACGCGTAGGCCCCGCCCCTGCCTCCACCCCATTGGCCACCGCGCCCACCCGTCACGCTTAGGCCCCGCCTCCAACCCCCCCSCGGCTGACGCAACCGGGCCCGGAATAGCAACTGCGCCACGGGGCGGGGCCGGGGCCGGGGCGGGGCCCGCGCGCTCCCCCGGCCCCACCGCACAAAGGGCCTCACCGAAGGGCTGGAGGTTCTGGATAGCGGACATACGATACGCTTCCCTTCCCTCGGCGGAGGCGGCGGCGGCGGCGACGGGGGCGGCTTTGGCGACGGGAGCGGCTCTGGGCGGAGGATGCTCTCGCGGCGGCGGCTCGAGGCGCTGTCAGGGGGGCGGGACTGCCGGCGACGGCTTATATTCCACCGTCCGTGACGTCAGCACGCACGGCGAACGAGGGCGGTGATTGGCCGCCGCGCGGGGGCGTCAGGACGCATCGGGCGAACGCGGCCGCGCCCCGGCTGGCGCGGGGGGAGCGGGGCGCATGCGCAGAAGGGGGGCCCGGCAGCGCGCGGGGCGGCGCCTGCGCAGTGCGGGGCCTGGGCCTAGGCCGGGACCCCCGGGACCCCCCCGGAGCCCCAAAATCTTCCCGAGACCCCCAAAATCCCGCTGGAATACCCACCCTCCTCCCTGAGACCCACAAAATACCCCCATGAACCACAAAATGCTCCGCGGGACGTCTCAAACGCCTCCAAATCCCCTTGTGACTCCCTCTGAAAAGTACGGTACCTCCCAAAACCCTCACGGGRACCCCAAATCTTCTCAATCCCTCGGAAATCTTCCTGGGACCCTCCAACCCTCCCCCAAATCTCCTTGTTACTCCTGCAAAGCCTTCCCCGAACACCCCAAGCCCCCGTAGGAGTCCCAAAATCCTCCAACCCTTCCTCAACCCTCGCAGAAACTCCTTGGGGCCTTTTAACCTCCTCAAAAATCTCCTTAGGACCTTCAAAAGACGTTTCCTGCCAGCTCCACATTGTCCAGCCGTGGTGGCCATCAGGTGGAGGAGGGGGCTGGGGGCAGCCTGGTGCAGTTTGCCCGTTCCATCTCTGTGTCCGTCACATCTGTCACACCTGTCACATCTGTCACGTCCATCCAGCACGACAGCCAACGCTGCCCAGGGCTCCTGTGGCACTCCAGGTATTCCCCCAGCAGCCCTGGGTGCTGCCAGTCCAGCGCTTCACCTGCCGGTGTCAGGAGCACGCAGAGAATCCCTGTCCCAGCCCAGGTGACACCGCTGTGCCCGGCTCAGGGT
>NW_026624118.1:23796-48885 GCF_030028575.1 Malurus melanocephalus | reverse complement strand
CAGCCCAGGTGACACCGCTGTGCCCAGTTCAGGGTCCCAGCCCAGGTGACACCGCTGTGCCTGGTTCAGGGTGGCATTCCCAGCCCAGGTGACACTGCTGTGCCCAGTTCAGGGTGGCAATCCCAGCCCAGGTGACACCGCTGTGCCTGGCTCAGGGTCCCAGCCCAGGTGACACCGCTGTGCCTGGTTCAGGGTGGCATTCCCAGCCCAGGTGACACCGCTGTGCCTGGTTCAGGGTGGCATTCCCAGCCCAGGTGACACTGCTGTGCCCGGCTCAGGGTGGCATTCCCAGCCCAGGTGACACCRCTGTGCCYGGYTCAGGGTGGMYGTCCCAGCCCCAGTGACACGTCTGTCCTCGTTTCAGGGTGGCTGTCCCAGCCCATGTTGGCCTCGCTGGCAGGGAGATGCTCGCAGGACACAGTTCTGGGGCTCTGCTGCTGAAGGGAAATGCTGAARGTGTCGCTGGCAATCATCTGACAGGAAAGGAAGGTTTTTCTCTTTAAATGAGTCCCCTGGCAGTTACTGCACCTYGGCTCAGTCTGGCAGGCCTTGGCAAACCTGTGAGGGTGAGCTCAGGTCTTTTTGCTGTTTGTCCTGAGYGTTGGTCCATCCTGCCCTGGCTCCTGGAGCTCCCCAAGTCCTGGCTGGGTTRGGAYATCCCAGTGACCCCAGYCAGGGGGCTTGGGAAGGGGAARGGGGCAGTTYWCRGGYTTTTGTAAYSASAGACAAAGGTGTTTTTGGGAGGGGGCTCAGGAGGGCAGTGAGGAAGCAGGGTCAATGAGATTTAGTAATCTCAGCTTTGATCGTGCTCCTGAGTCCTAATTTGAGGGCCCAGAGCTCAGTGTTCGGGTTGAGCTGCTAAACACGGGCATTCCATGGTTTTCCCGTGCAAAACCCCCCAAACTGGCAGTGTCTCCCTGCTGTGGCTCAGCCCTGCATGGGGGCTGCTGGCACAGGAACATCCCATCCCGCTCAGAGACGTGGCACAGGCACTAAAAATACCCTGAGACTCCCTGATACGAAGAACAGTAAATCYCTGACAATTTACAGGGTCAAAAGCCACAGAGACCCAGACAGAGCGTGAGCTCTGCTCTGGGAATGGGTTAGAGCTGCACAAGGAGCAGGAACATTGCTCCAGGGAGGTCTGGGCTGTATCTGTGGGGCTGGGATCGTTTATCTGCAGCTCCTCAGCCCCGTTTGGATCCCCTGCAGCTCCAGCTCCCTGTGTAGGTGTTCTTGGGAGCCATCTCTGAAGCACGACGTGGGTTTGACAGGTTATTGGCAGCTGGGGGTGCTGCCATCTGCGGCTCTGGCAGACGCCACATGGGTCGGATGTTGCGTCATTCTTGGGGGTTTTATTTAAGATAAAGGCAAATGATTTCTCTTGCACCAGGCAGAGGGAATTGTTTGCGTTGCTGCATTTCAGTGTTTCGCTGATGTTTCTGAAGCATCTGTCTCTTCTGTGCRACAGATCAGCTGGTGAACTGGCTGAAATTTTTATTAGAATGAGTTTGCTCCACCACCACCATGAACAAGCAGATGGCTCTTCTCTCTCCTCTTTTTCTGATCAGATTTTCCTCCTCTCCCASAGAAGGAGCTGTCTCTAGCAGCCGCACGGTGGAGTAGCCAGACAGGAGAAGCAATTAGAGGTTTGCACTCCATCTTTCTGCTGGAGGCATTTCCAAGTCCTCAGTGCAGCCAAAGGGCTGCTTTTCATGYTCATTTTCATATTAAACCAGCCATTCCAGCAGAGCCATCGGTACCTCCAGTYTGGTGTCGGCTCTGGCCCCACTGCTGAGCCAGGGTTGATTTATCAGTGTCAATTCAGATTTGCAGAGCTCACACGACGCATCCTGCTTGTGTCCTCGCTGCTGGGCCTCCAGAGCCCTTGGTTCAACACCAGAAGATGTGAGTGTGTGCCAGACACGAGTTTGGCCCATCGCTGGTGAGAGCTGAGCGCTGTCAGGGAAGCGTTAATATCCGATTTGGTCCCGTGAGCAGCATTCAGAGCTGTCACATTCAGTCATGAGTGGCTTCGGCTGGAGCCCCTGCATCCTCCTCATCTCTGCCCGTCTTTGTGCGCTGCTCCCGTCCTGTCCCGCCCCAGGAGGTGCCGCTCCCCGCTGCCCACGAGGTGGCAATGCCGCTCTCCTGCAGGAGCAGCTCCGAATGCTGCTCTCTGTCTGATCATGCCCAATGTCAGACAATCCAGACAATCCACCCCGTCCCCCCGGGCTGTGCGGGGGCTCCGTGCACCGCAGCTCCGGTGCGGGGGCTGTGGCCGTTCCAGGCGAGCTGCCAGAGGCTGTTTGGGGACAGCAGGAGGAGCAGAGGGAGCACAGAGTGTCCTTTGACATTTGTGCTGTCACTGCTCACTCAAAGGCATCGTAATCGTGCGGGGACGCTCCTGGAGACCATCCCGTGTGTCCCTTTGGCAGCGAGTGGCACACGCGGCCCTGCGACAAGGAAAGGTTCTGGTGGTGAGGGCAAGGTCTAATGCCAGTGCCAGTCCTGGGGATCTCATGTTTAAACGCTCCTGTGTAACCCCGAATGTGTGCAGACAACAGACCCGGAGAGCACAGTGGGGTACAGCTCAACGCTGTGTGGGATCCTGCAACAGCAGCCCTGGGGCTCCTGGGGGCTCTTGGTGGGTAAGAATAAGTAAGGACAGACTGTGCTCACTGCAGGGGTCTCCCTGTTGGGTCCTGCGAGGCCATTTCACCCTCTGCTCTGAGCTGAGGGGCTCTTGGTGACACCCAGCCCACCTGGGAAGTGCAGGAGAAAGGGAGTGAATTGCCTTGGTGTTCGGCTTTACTGCTTCTGCCGCAGCTCAGCAATGCCCTCCGGGCTGGGACATTCCTAGAAACCAGCTTTTCTCCTCCAACATCCTTCCTGCAGCCTCTGTGTGRCTGCAGGGACGGGGATTCAGGATGAGCTGGATGTTTGATGGGTATTTGATGCCATTAATCAGTGCGGGCAGCACTGRCAGGCGTCAGCCCGGGTGATTAACCTGCTCCTGGAAAGAGCTGCGGCACGGCAGGGTGAGCCCGGCTGTCACGGGGCCAGAGGCAGTGCAGGGATTCCCTGAACAAGTCCTGCGTTTCCTTTCCTTACACAGCCATTCCTGGCATTCACCGCCCAAATTTGCAGAGCCCGGGGTGTTGCATGAACCGGTCGCTGCCCACCCACGGTCGGGGGCAGTGGGGTGCTCGCAGTGGTGCCAGCTGTGGGACGCTGTGGATGGTGGCACTGGGCATGGTGTGACACTCTCAGAGGGTCCCACACCCCTCTCCCCTGCATGCACAGCAAGGTCCAGCCGTGGGCACATCCTGGCTCCGGCCAGCCCAGTGACCTCCGGGCACTGACGTGGCCCCGGGTGTGTTACAATCGCTGTGTTTAAGGGTATTTATTCACCCTTCCTCGCACTGCTCAGCTCCCGATTCCCCGGCAGGGCCCTTTCCCTCCCTCCCTCCTGTGACACCGCTGCTCTCCGCGAGGTGCCAGGAGAGCTCCAAGCACGGGCTGGTGCGGGTGAGCGGGCAGGGACCCGGCTCAGCCTCCCAGCCGCTCCCTGCCGGTGCCTGTGCACCAGCGATGGAGAGACTCAGCTCTGTCCCTCCAGGCCTGGGCTGGRGGGTTCTCCCTGGGAGGGTTCTCCATGGATTTCCTGCAGAAAAGAAGCGTTGTGTCCCCACTGCAGCCCCAGCCAGTTCCTGAGTCATTCCTGTGGGCTCTCACCTGCACCCGGTGCAGACATCACTCCGTGCTCATATTGCAGGGAATATATCAAATAAACATCCACCTTTTGGGGTCATGGGAGGCTGAGAGCCCCCGCCCTCAGCCTGGAGCAAACCTGACACTGGAACAGGGATCACAAAGGCCAGGAAGGGTGGGAGCAGCTCAGGGCAGGGGCTCTGCTCTCCGTCAGACACCCGCAGAACCGCTGGGAGCCCCAGGAAGTGCTGGCCCCTGCCCAGTGACAGGGAGCAGGTCCAGAGGGTTTTCTGCAGTGGAAGGGCCCAGAGCAGGCATTGAGGGCACCTCGAGCAGCTGGGACAGGGACAGGGACAGGGACTGGGGCAGGGACAGGGACAGGGACAGGGACTGGGGCAGGGACAGGGACAGGGACAGGGACCGGGACAGGGATAGGGACCGGGACAGGGATAGGGACAGGGATAGGGACAGGGACAGGAACAGGGACAGGCACAGCTACAGCCACAGCCACGATAGATTTTCATTCTGTCTCTCCTGATGGATTCAGGAGCTGTCAGCAGCCAGCACGGGGCTGACTCAGAGCTCGGCGTTGGGCCGTGCTGGAGCACAGATCATCATCCCTGCACGGCAGCTCTGCCTCTCAGCCCCACACAGCCCGTGTGCACAYGCCAGCGAAGCTGCTCCTGCCACACACGCCCTGCTTTGCTGCAGTTTGTCACACCTGGGCCGTGGGACACACAACGGCTCCAGTGCCTCAGAAAGGGGCAAAGGTGCCAGGCTCAGCTCCCACGGCTCCCTCACTGCAGCACAGCACAGGGCAGCATGGCCAGGGAGCAGACTGGGACACAGGATCTGTCTGGGGACATAACTCATCTCCCACTGCTGCTCTACATGGCTCTGACCTGCTCCATTCATTCTCATTCTTCTCATTGTCATTGTCATTGTCATTGTCATTGTCATTGTCATTGTCATTGTCATTCTCCATTCATTCTCCATTCATTCTCAATGCCCCATCCCTGGAAGTGTTCAAGGCCAGGTTGAACAGGGTTTGGAGCAATCTTGTCTARTGGAAGGTGTCCCTGCCCATGACAGGGGGTGAAACAGGATAAACTTCAAGGTTTCTTCCAACCAAAACCCTTCTGGGATTCCATGATTCTCTGATCCATCTGGGCAGGGCAATGCAGCTATCCTGCCCTGCAGCCCCCTGCTTTCATCTTGCCTTTTACTCTGCCAGAGTCAGGCAGCTCCTCTCATTCTGGAGGGAATTCCCTGCTYCATGCCAGGGAGAGMATTTGGGCCATGGAGACASCCTGGGATGAACCTTTGCTGGAATYTTRTGAGCCCTTCTGAGCTGGGCTCCTGACATGTGCCAGCTCACCACCAGCMCCAACACCAGCACTGTGGACACGGGATGGGCACATCTGGCCCCTTTCCTGCCATGGTGGGTGCCCAGGAATGGGAATACCCTGAATGCACTGGGAAGCACAGTGAGCCCCTCCTCCCAGGTGCCCTGGCTATCTGGCACAATGGGGATCACAGCAGAGTCCCCTGTCACTGCATGGCAAGGACAGAGGGGACAAGCCTTGCTCAGCAACTCTGCATGTCCAGGGGCTCCAGCCCATGAGAGGAGCAGCTCCTGCCCTCCCTGGAGCATCAGTGCCCTCTGTGCACAGCCCCTGTGCCCCTCAGCTCCTGCCAAGGGAGGAACCAGCCCAGCTGCCAAACAGCTCAGGCATCTGATCCTGCCCTGGTGTGACAGGGYGTGGACACCAGGCTGAATCCACCTCTTGCTGATCCTGGGGTAAGGGCCAGGAGATTTYTGGGGTAACAGCAGCAGAAATGGTGAGCTGAGGGCAGAGCTGTTCCCACTGTGCTGACTCGAGCAGGGAGAGGGGCAGGTCAGGCCGAACGCCTTGGTCAGCACCTGCCTCGCTCCAGTTCCTATTTCACTTACAAGGCAAAACCAGTGCGGGGTGTGAGCACGTCCCCACGCAGCCCCAGCCACCGCAGCCCGGCCCCTTCCCTGCCCGGGGCCAGGCACACTCATCCCTGCCTACACCAACTCCCCGAGGGCCAAACACTGGCCCTGGGCCAGCAGCGCCCAGCCCTGGCTGCCCGTCCCGGCATGATGCTGGCACTGCAGGGATTTGCCTCTTACAAAACACTTGGCTGTGACACCCTGCTGCCAGGCTGGGAGCTGGAGCTGGAGCTGGGGGCCAGGATGGCCACAATCTGGGGTCCCAGTGCCCCCATTCCCAAAGGCCAGACAGGCACGGGGACAGGCTGGCCTGGGAAGGGCACAGGTTGCAGTGAGAGGACACTCSAGGGGACGCTGGGGAACTCAAGAGCCACAGCTCGTGTTTGCTGCCATGTTGTGCCCACTCATGCTCCTGGGGCACCCCTGGYACCCCAAAGGTGCAGGAGCAGCGTGTTTATCCCAGAGCTGCCTTATCTYGGTATCCAGAGAGTTCCAGCCCGGCAGTGGGAGAGGGAAACCTCAGCAGGCACTGCCTTGGGGGTGCAGATGCAAAACAGCTCGGTGACAGCCCCTTCTTTTGGTTTTGAGATGTTAGGGGCCCCTAAGCAGAGGCATTTCCATCTAACCACACTGCTCAGCTGCCGTGTGCGTGGCCTTCCCGGCTGCCACTGTGCTCAGCCCCTGGCATGGAGCTCCCTGGGAAAAGCAGGTCAAGATGGAGCCTTCCAGAACGCGGCTCTGCTGCAGCTTTTGCTGTGCTTGGGCCACGGGCTCAGTCCTGCACTGGCCAGAGGCAGAGCCACAGTGGCTGAACCGGAGTGAAGCAGGAAGGGCTGGCAGATCAAGTGGGTTTTGGGGGCACAGCGAAGCTCAGGGTTGGGGTGCCAGAGCGAATATTGGCCCTGAAGCTGTGTGGCTAATATTGGCTCTGAGCCCCCCAATCCTGCAGCAGGTTTTCACCAAGCTGGGGTCAGGTTTTGTTCAAACCCCATAGGGTTGACATAGAGATGGGCACTGCCCAGTTCCTGGGTCCCCAGCTGCCCCTCTGCTCCAGGGCAGACTCTGGCTGCATTTCTCTTTTYTCCTGCACTCCTGCACCAGGAGCAGGAATTAAACTCCCCACCACAGCCTTCCCTGCTCAGGGGCTCTTTCTGAGCCTGTCAGACTCGCTGAAAGCAAACACTACACAGGGAACAGGGGCTGCTCCAGAGCAGCAGACCCCCAGGCTGGGGGTGCTGGGCTGAGCTGCAGGCGTGTCACCGGCGCTGTTTTGGCTGACAGGAGCGCGTCCCTGCCGCGGCTTGTCCCCACGCCCAGCGCTGGGCTGTGATTAGCGAGGCGGGTCCTGCCCGCGTTCCCATCTCCGCGTCAGCGCCGCCGCCCTCGCAGGCGCTGCCAGGCGGTGCCCGCAGCCAGGTGTGCCCGCAGCCAGGTGTGCCCCAGCCAGGTGTGCCCCAGCCAGCAGCGCCACCGCGCCAAATAAGGAAACCTCCCGCTCCCTTCTGCTTGCAAAACACTTTGGACTTGGTGCTGTGCTGACGCCGCTGGTTCCCAGCAGCTCCTGGGACGTGCTGGAGGCTGAAGTGGCCCCTGTTGTTCTTGCTGAGAGCCCCAGGACCCTGCACGGACGATGCTCTGTGCTTTAACAGGGCTGGTGTCTCAGTGCCCCCACAGCAAAGGGACACAGAGAGGGGACACAGGCACGGACCCACAGTACTGTGGGGCAGCCCTGGCCATGGGACACACACCCCGTGCATGGAGCTCGATTCCCAGGCCCAGGAACATGAAGATCTGCTGCCTGGCTGGCAGTGCCAGCGCTGTGTCCTGTGCCACACATGGCTGGGTGAGCCATGTCCCTGTGGCAGCCCTGGTGCACACCTGCACTGTGGTCAAGGCTCAATCCCGGACACTGCTCACAGCCAGGGCTGGCAGCAGGACAGCAGTTCCACCCTCCCAAGCTGTGATTCCCACAGTGGGGTCACTGGCACAGGGGGGGAAACACAGAGGTGCCTGGAGGAGGAGGCAGGAGGCTGTGGCAAAGCTGGCTCGGGAACTAGCTCCTGTGTCTCTCCATGTTCATGGGTGACAGGGAGAGGCTCAGGGAACAGGGGGATCTCTGATCCTTTCCCACTGGTTAAACATGGGATGKACAGAATGTGTCCAAGGGGCTCTGCGGGTTCAGCCCTGCCTGTAATTTGGGAAGGCTCTGTGGGTGACAGGAGTGCCCTGAGCAGACAGGGCCCCTCACCCAGTGAGTCTCATGKGTCCCCTGAGTCCCCCCAGTTCCTCACAATACCCTGGGTCAAAGCCCTGGATCCTGGGCAGTCACTGGGGAGCTGTCCCCAGCCAAAACAAAGGTGAAGGGCCTGACAAAGCTCCAATTAAAGGGCCTGAGTGGCCACTGATGTGGCTCCAATCTCTTGGGGACACTGGTGCAAACCCCCTCCAGTCACCACAACTGCCTGCTCTGACCCCCAGGGAAGGGTGAGTGATCAGACCCCAGCCGTGATGGGTGCTGAGCTGCACTGACCCCWCACAGGGAAAGAAGGCACAAGAACCCTGGCCTGCAGGAGCTCTTGGGATAGCAGGAGAGCAGTCAGGGCTCTCTGCTGAGAGACAAATCCAAAATGGGGCTGGCAAGAGCCCCCCAGTCCCACTGGGCTCCCTGGGCAGGGCTGCGGCTGAGCCACGCAGGTGGAAAGTTATTTCTCAGGAACTGGCTGATGGTGAAAGTTCTTTCCCAGGTGTGGCCCAAAAGGAATGTAAATCCTCTGAAGTCCTCCTCTCCCCTGTAATTACTGTCAGACAAGTTTCAGCTTGGAGCTGCGCCGCCCCGGCCCCAGGCGTGGGAGCGAGGGGATGACACACCGACCTGTCCCTGCAGCGCACATGTCCCCTCCTGCCCCAGGAATGCATCCCATGACTCATGGGGACCGCGGGGGCAGCGAGGTGGGCGATGTGGAGGGGAGCACCCGCACTCGGGGTGCTGGGTGGGTGAGCAGTGGGCTCATGCAGGTGTGGGGTGCCGTGTTCTCCAGCCTGGACATCCCACGGGGTGACTGAACACCCAGACACTGCTCTCCCCCAGGGGACAGAGCCTTGCCTGTGCTGGCATCTCAGCAGTGTCCCAGTTCCAGGGTCTTGGCATGCTAGAAAGTCAACTTTTCCCCGCAGTTTTGGTGACAAGCAGAGCCAGGAGAAAGGTGCCTCCCTGGCTCTGTGTAGGGTTTGGCCATGGCTGGTCTGGTCTGTGCCCCCAGTGTCCCTCACGGACCAATTCCACACATGTCATCCCTGGGACATCACCACTGGGTCAGTGCATGTATTCCTGGCAGCTGTGGGCCAGCAGATTCCAAAGGGTCTTGGCTCATGGGGCTATCAAAACTGATAAAAACTATCAAAAACTGCTCAGAGTCTGAGCCATCTCAGGGGAGACTGTGCAGCTTGAACTGGAGAGGGAGAGCAGCAGCATTTTGGAGCTGGGGGCTCGGGCTGAGCTGCTGGGGGTGTCCCCAGGGGGATCACTCGGGAAAGAGCCTTGCACTGTTCCCGCATGCCACCGCCGGGGCTCTCACCCTTGTGCTGTGCACCCGGGGGTCACTCACGGGCACGGGGCTGCAGCAGAACCGGGTTCACRCTGCCAAGGCCCGTGCTCCCCGGCAGTGCCCGCTGCCAGCGGGACTCTCCCATAGCCTGTGTGTGGGGAGCAGCCTCGGGTGCGCGTCAGAGCTGCGCACACGATTGTGCTCACCTTACACACCAGCTCACGGTCTTCTCCTCCCCTCTCCACCSGGCTCTGCCCGGCGGAACGAAGGCACCAGCTCAGAGCCCGCCCCGGCCCAGCTCCGGCTCTGCCCGCCCGGCTGGGGGGCTGAGGAGCTGCTGGGGCGCGGGGAGCGTGGGCAGGGTGCGGGCAGGGATCGGCTGCCCACAGGGCATCTTTGCACACCCCTGCACACCTTAGTACCACCCCCAATAACCCAGAATCTTCCTGCCCCCCCSCACATCCCTGCACACTTTAGTGCCCCCCTCTCCCAACAACCCAGAATCTTCCTGCCGCCGGACACCCCCGCACCCCAGAATATTCCTGCCCCCCCCCCGCACACCCCTGCACACCGTAGTGCCCCCCAGTGCCCCCCAGCAGCCCCTGCACCCCCGAACTGTCCCGCACTCCCCGCTGCATCCCCGCGCTCCCGCCCCGGCCCCGCGCTCCGCCCCGTCCCGCAGCGCCTCCCGCTGCCAGCAGGGGACGCCCGTGCGCAGCGAGCGCTTCCCCCGCACCGCCCGTGACCGCCGCCGCTCCCACCGGGACCCCCGGGTCATTCCGCCGCCACCGGGACCCCCGGGTGCTTCCCCTCCCACCGGGACCCCCGGCTCCTTCCGTCCCCACCGGGACCCCCCGGTCATTCCGCTCCCACCGGGATCCCCGGCTCCTTCTGCTCCCACCGCGACCTCCGGGTCCTTCCGCGACCTCTGGGACCCCCAGCTCCTTCCGCGCCCACCGGGACATCCGCATCCCTGCCAGTCCCACCAGCACCCCCGGATCCCCACCGATCCCTCCGGGTGCCTCCAGGACCGTCGGATTCTCCCGGTCCCACCGGGTACCCCCGGATCCCAGCCGGTCCTACCGGGAATGCTCCCGCTCCCCAAGGGATCCCACCAGGTCCCTCTGCACCGGCCCACAGCCCACAGCGGGATCCCAGCACGGCTGCCCAAGTGCAGTCCGGTCACACCAGGGTTCCTGCAGCGTGGGGGGCACCAGCATCATGGGGACACCGGGACCACCAGCACCACCAGGACACTGCGACTACTGAGCCACCAGGGCACGGGGACCATTGTGACCATCAGTCCCACCAGGACACCAGGACCACTGGGACACTGGGGCACAGGAACTTCTGGGACCACTGGTGCCACCAGGACCTGTGAGACATTAGGGCTCGAGGAGCACTGGGACCATTGGCACCACTGGGGCTCCAACCACTCTGTTCTGCCCCAGAGTCTCAGCCCAGCCCTGGTGGTGCAGAACCGCATCCACGCACTGAGCAGGGYACGGAGTTTATCCCAAGCACCCGCTGGTCCCGCAGCACCGGGCTGAGCCAGGGGTTTGGATTAACACAATAATAACAGAGGCGAGGCAGATTACAGARCTGCGGCGTGTAATTACTGTTACGTATTGGAGAATCCGCCGCGCTCCRGGCGAGAGCGGGGCCAGCGTGTGCCAGGCCCAGGCAAGCCATCGCCTTCTGCCAGACACGGCTGATGGGCCTTGGCTCTGTGCTCCCAGCTCGTGTTCAGAAAATCATTAGTGTCATTAGATCTGCGGGGTGGAGCTGTGGCCCTTGGCCAGGAGTGCTGCGAGGGAGCAGGAGYGGGAATGGGATCCSGAKYGGGGCTTTAGYGGGGYTSKGGRTGGGGGGCTCAGGTCCTTGGGGGAKCCAGGGAGGGATGGGGCAGATTTATTGCCAGGGGCCTCTGGTAGGCACTGACTGTTTCAGTCTTGTTAATGACTTCATAAAACTSCCTGCCAAGCAGGGATTAACGAGCAGCCAAGTCATTTCCATGGTGTGGGAAGTGACAGCACAGCCCAGTTACAGGGACTGCTCTGGGGTACATCTCCCCGGTGCAAGAGCTGGGCAGTCCCTTCCCCTCCCTGCAGCCATGGTGGCTCCTGGGAGCACGGCCCATCGTCCCCTCACATGCACAAAGTGACGAGCCCCTGCTGCACCAAGGCCATGGCACAGCCTCACAGGCAACACCTGCCACAGCCATCAGCATTTGAGGAGCAAGAGAGGGATCCAGAACACACAGCATGTCCTACCTGAGGGCCCAGGCCACAGCCCTGTTCCAGAGGGGCCTGAGCCCAGAGCTGGGATCCCGCTGAGGACAGGGAGCACTGGAAATCACAGCCTGTGGGGGCTGTTTCTGTTGCTCCTGCCCATCCTCCTGTCATCAGGGCTGTGCTCCTGGGAAGGCTCTGCTTATGGGGCCAGCACAAGGCCTGGATACAGGAGGGCACTAAATGCCAGCAGAGGCTCMTGTGGAGAAGTCACAGGGTTGGTGGAGTCCCTGTCACCACCAGCAGGTTTGTCACATCCCCCTGGGGTCCTTTGGCGTGACTGGCCTCACCCCAGAGTGGGAATTAAATCGCGATTCCCTTCTGTGAGCACAGGCATCCCCAAGCCAGCGCTGGTGCCTGCCTCACCCCACACCAACGTCACGGGTGTCCCAAGCCGGGATTCCCATCCGGCTGAAGACCTTGCCCTGGAGCTGCAGCGGGTGTGGGTGCAGGATGAACGTGGGAGCCGCTGTTTGTTGCCCACAGTCAGCAGAACRTACGTGTGACTCCCTGCCGGCTCCCCGTGCTCAGGGAGAGGAGAGGAATGAGCAGACAGGGTGTGTGAGCCTATTGCCACACCGAGGAATGAGACATGAGAAAAYGCAAGAGCTGCTGCTACCTGGAAGACAGATGCTGAAAAACGAACGTGGGAAACTCCAAAAGGAAGCTCCAAGGCCGTGGAGACAGAGCTCAAGCAATCCCTGATGGCTTGGGACATCGGCTCCACTCAGACATAAAAATATTTTTCTGTCTGAGTCAAACAAGCCCTGAGGTGTGTCCGTCTGTCCTTCTTCCACCCACCAGAGTGGCTCTGGTCACACTTCTGACTGCAGCTCAGGGGGTTTCACAGGGACAGCCTTGCTCCCACAGTGTTGGAACAGTTTGTCCTTTGGGCTCAGGGAATGCCAGATCTGGTTCTGACCATGTGGTTCTGCACATGGTCACTGTGCTGAGCCTGGACTGGACTCTGTGGGTTGGGATGGATGTCACTGGAGACAGCCCACAGGGAGCCAAGCTGCTCAGGGCTGAGCTTGCTGGAGTGGTCCCTCATCCCCAGGCAGAGGGAAGGGCTGAGCCAGCCCTTGGAGACAGGATTGGTGTGATCACAATTTGTTCAGTGTCTGCCTTGCTGAGATGGGCCAGCAGAGAGGCYGTGCTCAGCTTGGGCTGGGCTGGCAGTACCTGGGGCTGTCACAGCGCTCGGGGGGGGCAAGAGGATGAAAATCTGCAGTGGGACTGGGGGAAAGGCTTCAACAATCATGGACAGAAATCTTGTACCAGACAGGTCCACGATCCCTGAGGTGCAGCAGTGAGATCCTCATTGCCCCACACTGCCTGGCCACTCGGATGGGGCTCCCTGGGAACCATGAGGGCATCTCCTTGGCACACRCTGTGCCAAAACAGGCAGAGTGGGTCTCTACTGGGGAGTCATTGTGTGCCCCAGCATGGCCCTCACTGGTGGATGTGGCTCGTGGAGCATCAGTGACATAGGGCTGGGACCTTGTCTGATGTTCTGCAAACATCTAGAGACCTGGCCAAAATGGAGGAAAATCACCCTGTTCCACATTCCGGGAGGGGAGGGGAGGGAAGAGGAGGGGAGGGGAGCTCATCAGTAACCTAGAATGGCCCTGATATGGGGCTGCCAATGGGGCAGCTGGAGGGTCCCAAAGGCACAGCAAGGTCTGGATTCACTGCTCACAGTTTGCAGTCTGCAGAAGGACAATTTKGAGTCATTCCCCTTGTCTTGCCCTTTGCCCAGCTGCTTCCATTGCTGTCTCTTCCCCTCTGCAGCAGCCGGGCAGGGCTGTGCTGTCCATCTCAAGTCTTTCAGGGTGGACAGGAGGGGATGAAATGGGGTGAGCATCACCCCCACCCCACAGCTCGGGCTCGCTGGCTGCCGGCACTGCCCAGAGGGAGTTTCCATTGCACACAAAACAAAATTTCCTTTCATGGTAATAGGATCTGGGATGGCTTTTTCCACATAATGTGGGGGGCCGTCAGGACATGTCCTGGCAGATGGTAAAGAATCGACAGCTGAGATAGAAACAAAGACATCATATGTCACTCCACACCTTGATATATTTGTTACCTATTTTGTGTGGTTCAGAYTTACAGATCAAACCTGTCAGTGAGGGTAGAGCCTGTGCCTGCCATTCCTCACACGTAGGAGACAACTTTCCCAGGACTGCAAACCTCAGCAAATTCCCTCTGAGCTGGGAATTTCTGTGGAAGGCACTCAGGAGAAGCTGACCCACAGGGGAAACCCAATGACTCCTAATTAGCTCTTATTCAGGACATTAAAAGCACAATTAGGTGTTATTGTTTGAGGCAAATGCAACACACTGACCGTGACCATTCATGTGAGCCCTCCCCACTCTGGGCACTGTGTGCAGCGTGGTCACCCCAATGGGTAATTTCACCTCCCCTCCTGTGCAAACACAGCAGCTCAGTTCTTTCCTCCCTGCTGCAGCACACSAGGCAGAGATAGCATCTCTGGCGTGCTTCTTGCTGGAACAGACTCTGATACCATCTCCCAAACATTATGAGGTGTTCTTATTTTTTTTTATCTCAAGGGAATTTGTTGTGGGTGAGTGCTTCAGGAGAGCCTGGGAGATTGAATTCTTCTGGTAACATAAAATAGCTGAAGCAGTTCTGTATCCTGATGTCCCATTGACAGCCAGTGCAGGGGAACTTTGTGCTGAGGGTTCCTCATGTCAGAGCGGGGCTGCTGTGGGATTATTGTTCAGGAGCTCACTCAGGGGCCAGGGCAGCAGCTGACCAGCAAGAACATTGGTTGGAGAGCACCAAGAAAAGCTGACATTGCAGGAAAATCTCCAGATTGTCTGTTTGAAATCTGCCATACACAGTAAAAGAACTGAAACCTGGGCTGAGGTTGTGATAATGCAGAAGCAAAAGCCATAAGCTGTTCCCTGCCTGTGGAAGGGCTTTGTCTTGTGTTACCTTCAGGCTGATTGGTAACTTGGCCTAAAATGTGACCTGAGSGGGGTCAGACCTCCCAGCATGGGTTTTAGCCCATGTGGGAGGCTCAGGGAATTGCCTGGAGCAGGAGGGTGTTTGCTGGAGCAGACAGGAGCAAAGTGAGCACATGTGGAAGAACGTGGAGCAGGGGTGGCCCGGGATGGCTCTGCAGCACAGGTCTCACACGATGGCTGTTGGGTAATCCCATACCCCCCRCTGCAGAGGGAAAAGGGCCAGGAACACCTGATCTTTGCCCTGCCAGGTTTCCCCAGGATGGTTCTGGAAGCTCAGCTCTGCTCACTCTGCCATTTGCCAGCGTTGGGTTGTGCCCAGGTCACCTCCTTCCCCAGCTCTCCGAGGGATGTGGAACATGTGCATCCCAAATCCCAGATTTTGCAGCTCGGGGAGTCAGAAATCCAAATCTGAAGTCCATGGGTGTGAGACAACACTGCCCAGAGAGCAGAGCCCTCRACTGAGAGGATCCAGAGTTTCTCTCTGGTTAAGGTGTTTCCTTGGCAGCTGCCCAGAAAGTCACCCCACATTCCCGGAGCTGCCAAAGGGAGYGTGACTGCTGTGAAGTCCTGAGATCTAACAGGAGGCAGATAAAGCCCTTGTTGTTATTGTGTCCTTCGGGGAACATGAAAGACAGGAGGCACCATGAATTACCGAGGGTGAGGCTCTGGGAACATCTGAGCACCTCCAAAATCAGTTAAGTGCATTATAATGTGAAAACAGCCGGAGGGGGCTGGGAAGGAAGGAGATCACAACGGGAGGSAAAACACAAAAGGGTTCCTAATCCCTATAACTCCTTCACTACCTCAAAGGCACCTCTGCAAAAAGCAAAAAACAACTTCTCTTATTGAGAATGCCATGGCTGGAGCCATGGGCTGGGTGTGAGATTTTCCACTGTGCACAGCAAGAGCTGGCGTCACGGCACTGAAGGGCTTTTTTTCCCAACAAAGAATAAAACAGTGCATTCTCTCATTTCCTGCTTGTTTTTTCGACACTAATACCTGTCCTATTTTACTGTAATCACTCTGTTCATCCCCTCAGTAGCYTGGGACAGGTGTGGCCAGCACTGTCCCCTTTGTGCTGGCCTGGCCAAACCCTCAGTGCTTTCAGGGTCCTCAGCCCCAGTGTTGGATGTGTTGGGCTTTTCCCATCAGAGCTTTTGATGGAGGTGATGCTGGTGACTTCTGTCTTCAGCTGCAGATCTGTAGGAAAAAACGTATAGCACAAGGGCTGATAAGGATTGATCATACTCTTCCGACTGATAAGGATTTAACCTGTTCTTCCCATTGATAAGGACAGATCGCACTCTTCCCATTGATAAGGATTGATCCTTCTCTTCCCATCAGGAATTGCAAGCAATGTTCCCTGGCTCTGGGTGTCTGATGCAGTTTCAGTCCCTCTCMGCTGATTTAGAATGTTTAAGCATTAAAACCTGTCTTGGTGTTGAGGGAAATTGTGGCACAGGATTTTTTAGCTGCTACACATTTTTTAGAAGACACAGGCTATTTCTGTGGAATTTGGGAAGGGTGATGAAATAAAGCAGGTACCACTAGGAAACATTACTCATCTGCCCTTTAAACTGACTGAAACCCCRCTCTAGTAGGGACTTTCCAGTCTCTGTAGGGAGATTCAGCCCAGACTGGTACATTAGCAGAAATTGCTGGAGTTCTTTCTCTTTTAAGATGTAAGATTTCTGCCAATTCCTGTATCAGTACACAAATCCTACCAGGTCTGTGCTTGTCCTGCAATGGAGGTCCTGACGGGAAAGTTTCCATCTGGCTTTGGGCTGGCCCATATAAAGATTATGGATGTGCAGAGCTCTTAAGTCACCAGCTTTCCTTGACTTTGCACTCCTCAAAAAAGCAAATAAATAGATTTGTAGATTTTTGCAATGACACTTGCGGGTGACTTGGCGGATGACAGAATATTCACCTGGGTTGCTCCATGAGGATACAGCGGGTGGGGCTGGGACAGACTCTGGGAATGCCAAAACCGAGCCCTGAGCAGGGACCTGGATCACGCCAGGTGCTGGGAAGGAAAGGATCCCGTGTGAGCCACAGTGCTGCTGGTGGGATGTGACAAAAGATGTGAAATCARGGAAAGGAAAATGATGATTGTGGAATTTGGCTCTGGCTGTCAGGGGTGTCGAAAAGCRCCGGCAACGCCTCCTGGCCRGGCTATAAAGGGCCCCGAGGCAGGGGAGAGAGCACTCACTGCTGCTGCTGAGCTGCTGAACCGCCTCTCTCTGCACCTCCAGCCTCCACCATGAGCACCACTGTCAGGCAATACTCCTCCTCCACCTCCCTCAAGGGATTYGGGAGCCTGGGGGGAGGCTCCAGCAGGCTTTCCTCCGTGCGTGTTGGGGGAGGAGGCTACAGGGCCCCCAGCGTCCACGGGGGCTCTGGCAGCTACTCCGTCTCTTCCCGCGTGGTCTCGGGGCTCGGCAGTGGCTTTGGGGGCAGCTACTGCAGCAGCGCAGGAGGGGGCTTTGGGGGCAGCTATGGGGCCAACTATGGGGCYRRYTWTGGGGCCRGCTTTGGGGCYGGCTTTGGAGGCGGCGATGGCATCCTGATGGCGGGCGAGAAGGAGACCATGCAGAACCTCAACGACCGCCTGGCCAACTACCTGGACAAGGTGCGAGCCCTGGAGGAGGCCAACACCGACCTGGAGGTCAAGATCAGGGAGTGGTACAAGAAGCAGGGACCTGGCCCTGACCGTGACTACAGCCCCTACTACAGGACCATCGAGGAGCTCAGGAACAAGGTAGGATGCTGGGATKAACGYGGTGGGACATCGTCRTGTGTCAGAGAGGAAGCAGAAACTATGACTGTTACCTCTGTCATTAGTCAGCACTAATTATGTCGTAAAAAGTGTCCCAGTGGTATGTGTGGAGTGCCTGGCTGGAAATCAGAGATGTCTCAATGTCAGCTCTTGGTTGCATCCTCCTAAGTGGGGAGAGTGGCAGCTTTCACCGGCAGGATCAGATGTAAGAGGATGTAACGCAAAAATGAAGAACACAGACAAGTCTGCACTGATCTTGTGTGTTCTTGGGAGTTTGAAATGAAGGTGCGGGGAAATTTGCAGCTGTGGGCAAACTGTGGAAAAATGACGTCATGTTTGGAAACATTCAGGCAAAGAATTTGCAAACTTGTTTCAGCTCCTCCTGTTGAGGAGATTTAGATGATAAAAAGATGGAACTGACCAATAATGAGTTTTTTGCCTCTTTTGGCAGTTGCTGCCCCAGGGCTGGAATTGGTGCAAACCAGCCCAGGCAGCTCAGGGGGATTCCTCTCCATTTGATTTGAGTCCCAGCACACCATTTTGGAGGAAATGCTCGAGTTTACCTTATTCTCTGTTACTTCCCATGTATGAATTTCCCCCAGCAATTCTAGAAGCTGTGTACAGCTGGAGCTGCAGGAATGCTTGCAGAGGATGCAAGGAGTCCATTTTCCTCCCTTCTCCTTAACAGAGTTCTCCTGAATTCTGACTTGAATCTCCTCCCAGTGTGGGTTATTTGCTCCTGCTTTGGTAATATGAAAATCAGAATCTGTAGGCACCTGCTCACTGCCTTTTGCTCCATTTCTGCTGCCAAAAAATGAAATCCATCCCAGAAGAAGGTGTGCAAACATAGACACCCCACTGGTCCCTCTGACCTTTCCACAATCAGCACCCTGAAGGGTAGGAACAAAGGCCACCATCAGATCTCACACATCTTAGTGGCCTCACTCTGCCTTTTGAAACATTTACTTGATGGATTTTTGGAAAGGGAGGTCCAGCCCRTTCCCACAGTCAGGCTCAGCTGCAWCTCACTTGTCCCAATTGCAGACATGCTTCTGCTAAGGAAATGCCAAACTTCTCCAAAAATGTTCCTGTCCCAACACTCAACCAGGAGGAATTCCTGACACTTTTCMTCTTTCACTGCCCAGGTGCTGGTGGCCACAGTCGACAATTCCAACATCCTGCTGCAGATTGACAATGCCAGGCTGACAGCAGATGACTTCAGGACCAAGTAAGCCACATTTTCTGGAAAAAAATGGAGCAAAATGTGCTGGGTAATTTGATTAAATGAGGAGAAAATCCCATCCAAACACCAGAAAGGGAATGTGGAAACAAAGCCTTCAAAATGAGGGTGCAATTTCCAAAGCAGATGGTTTTCTCAGTCTGACAGTACCCAGGGATTGTGTTGCTTCCATCCAAACCCAATAATTTATTCCTGTTGCTTATTCATCTGTGGCTCGGCCTCYCCTGTGCCTCAGTGTGTATTTAATGTGTGTGTGCAGCTCCACWGAGCCCCAGGGTCAGTACCAAGGCCTGGTGGTGTCAGGAGCAGGGTGATGTTATRGACTCAGGTGGACACTTTTTTATCAGTTTTCACCCACTTTCCTCAGCATTSTCCATCAGAAGGCTGTCAGCAGTGCCATGTAGGAGTGCCACAATGCCAGCAAACAGCAAAGCCAGGTGCTGTGTGYCCAGCTGGGCAGGASCTGGTGYAGCTTTGCTGATTGTGTTTCAATTGCCCAGGTTTGAGTCGGAGCAGGCTCTGCGCMTGAGTGTGGAGGCCGACATCAACGGSCTGCGCCGKGTCCTGGAYGAGCTGACCCTGTCCAGAGCYGACCTGGAGATGCAGATTGAGAACCTGAAAGAGGAGYTGGCTTATCTGAAGAAGAACCATGAGGAGGTGAGCACAGAGTCGGGCTCTAAAAAGGCCACCCTGGGCCCTGAAATTTGAGTTCTGGTCCAGCTTTTAAGACTGCGTTGAGTTCTGAACTGATGGGGGCAGGTGAGAAGGGCTGGTGAGGCAGCAGAGGGGATTCACTCCAGACAGCAGCACATCCTCCCTGGAGCCTGTGCAACTCCCACACACCTCTTGTCACGTCAGTAACACCCACTGTGGCTGATAAAGGTTTATTAACAACCCTGGAAGCTTCTGGCTGGGAAGGTCTGCTCCCTCAGAAATGAACCAGCTACAGGCACTGCTTCATTCTCTKGAGAACTAACTCCAGTGGGGATTTCTCAAGAATTTGAATTATTTTGCTTATGTTCATGGAGCAATGACTCCAGTTTGCTCCCTGTTGATCAGCCCCCAGATTGTCCCTTTCCTGAAAAACTCTGTCTCAAGAGGAACATTATATATGGTTCTTGGATTGCATGAAGATGCATTTCCCTTTTTTTGTGCCAGGAAATGAACGCCCTGCGCGGGCAGGTGGGTGGYGAGATCAGCGTGGAGATGGACGCTGCTCCTGGCATCGACCTGACCAAGATCCTGGCGGAGATGCGGGAGCAGTACGAGAGCCTGGCGGAGAAGAACCGCAGGGACGCCGAGCAGTGGTTCTTCAGCAAGGTGAGGAGGTGGTGGCGAGCAGCGGGCACGGGGCYGGGGCTGCGGCCGCTGCCGGGGCTCTGAGGGCACGKCTTTGCCTCGCTGCAGACGGARGAGCTGAACCGGGAGGTGGCCATCAACACGGAGCAGCTGCAGAGCGGCAAGACGGAGATCACGGAGCTGCGGCGCTCCATCCAGAGCCTGGAGATCGAGCTGCAGTCCCAGCTSAGCACGGTACCRGGGCTGGGCTCACRGYRGGGYRGGGGAYRYGGGGCTGTGCCCATCTGGGCCGCCCCCCTGAGCCCGGCCCTGTCCCCATCCCCATCCCGCAGAAAGCGGCGCTGGAGGGCACCCTGGCCGACACCGAAGGGCGTTACGGCACCCAGCTGGCCCAGCTGCAGATGCTGATCACCGGCGTGGAGGAGCAGCTGGCCGAGCTGCGCTGCGACATGGAGCGCCAGAACCACGAGTACAAGGTGCTGCTGGACGTCAAGTGCCGCCTGGAGCAGGAGATCGCCACGTACCGCCGGCTCCTGGAGGGCGAGGATGCCCAGTGAGTGAGGGGCTTTGCTGGGAGGAGATGGGTGATTGCGAAGGAAATAATAAATGAGCCACCTGCATTGCCTGAGGATCCTCTCAGCGTGTTCCCTGATCCATCACATGCAACAGGGTCCYGCTATTCAGTCCCACTAGTCCACAGCACCCAGTGGTCATCACAGCCCTGCAGCATCCCTGGGTTCCCCCTGCCATCCTCCCATGTCTGTGTGATCCTGGGCAGGAAGCAGGTTGCAGCTGGGATGGGGAGTGTCTGAATCTCCGTGGCACACATCCATCCTTACCAGTTTCTTCCTTCAGCTGGCACACTGGCTATTCCCAGAAGCATCTTAATCATAATTGGTACAAGAAATAAAGGCAGGGTTTAAATAATGATTTTGTCTTAGAGATTACTCACTTTATTCCTGTTTCTCACCACCTTTTCCTGTTCTTCTCCTGTAGCATGTCTTCCCACTACGTCGCACCAAAAGAAGGTAAGAACAAGTCTTGGCTGAAGCTGAATCTCTGATCATACACAGCTCTCACACCCCTCACCCATCTTCTTACCACAGACTCCTTTTGCTTTTCTACCGAAGTTACTATTTGATTGTATTTCCAAAATGTGAATTGATATAAACCACTCTTACGATACATCAAAAGATGTGTCAGAAATTAGCTGAGCATACTGAATCTGTCCCATTCACCAGGGGGAATGTTGTGCTATTTTGGGTTTCTGAGGTGGTGGATGTAATTACAAATCTTTAAGACGAAGATGTTTACGACACTTTCTCCTTGCTGCTGTGGAAATAACGGTTCCCTCTTCCCCCATGGCAGGACCAGTCACCACCCGCCAGATCCGCACCATCTTCGAGGAAGTGCAGGATGGGAAGGTGATCTCCTCCCGGGAGCAGATCACCCAGGCTGCCCACTGAGGCACTGCCTGTCCTGCTGCAAATCTCGCCCAGCACAGCAAAGCAGATCCCAGCTGATGTGCTCTTGCCACCAGGATCATCAAAAGCACCTTGTCCCGCTATCACCCCCTTGCTCCCCTCCCTCACTGTTCTCTCGGCTCTGTGCCACACAGAGAAATCAAATAAAGCTTCTCTGCAGTCCTGCAAACCAGGGTCTGGTCTCGCTGCTCTCGGGCTGTCCCGCTCCTGCAGCTGCAGGACAAAGCTCCTGGGAGGAGCAACATTCTCCATCCTTGGTACCCCGATGGTGGGGCCAGCACAGCGACACCTCTGTAACACCTGAGACCTGGCAGCTTCAGGGAAGAGGGTGTGGGAGGACTCCAGAAAGGAACTGATCCCACAGGAGGTGAAACCTGTGAGAATCGCTGYGTTTCACCTCAGGCTGGACACTGAGAGGTTCAGGTTGGGCAAAGAGCTGCTGCAATGTCCAGTGACAGCAGTGCTGAAACTTTAACCCAGCGAGGCCAAGCAAGTGAATAAAGCTCAGGTGATGCAGACAGGACTCTGCAAATGCCACACCAGCTCTGCCCCAGCAGCTGTTCCCCATTCTGGATCCCGAGCTTTGTGGTGAAATGGTCTGAAGCTGCCAGCAGGGCAGGGATCCATTGGCTTCTGTCCCTCCAGRCAGGTAAACTGAGCTAAGCTTGGTTCCTGCTTCCAAAGGCGCCACTGAATGGTGAGGAAAACAGAGATGGGAAGAGGAGGATATAGTCTGTGCAAGCAAAAGGATTAAAATTCTTCTGGGAGTTCTTGTGACACTCCCCGGCTGCCGGTGGCTGCTCCTGACACAGCAGTTCTCACTGCCGTCAGCTGGCCCAGCATTCCTGGAAAGCCAGTTCAGACACATTCTTGGCTGCTTTCTGATACATTTATTACCTCACAAATCCAGCTTCTAAATCAATGAGACGATTCAAAGCTAAGTGAGAGTGAGAGCAGAGCTGGGCCGCACAGCTTTATGACCCTTCTCCAGAAAATCTGYCTGGAATTTAAGAGGAGATAAGAGAGAATTGTTTGTTTTTCCCCAAGCACTGGAATGATGCCTGCAGTGCATCATCTGCCCCACAGCCAGGTTGGCAGGGCTCTGTGGTTTAGAGGTGTCCCAGCTCTGCCCAGTGCCGTGGGCTGTGTCAGAACAGAACCTGTGACCCTCATGGGGCATCAGCACCCCCAGCATCCACCAACATGGGGTGACACGGTTCTGGTTTGAGTTTAATTGGTAAAGATCAGTGAGCTCATCACTGGGGTCAGTAGAACAGCCTCTGCATGTCCTCATGGAGCATCCACAGGTCAATAGAGGCACAATTCCCAATACCCCAGATTTSGTACTGCAGGSTGTGCTCCCTCCGCTYCCACAGCCTTGRGGAGGGAGCCCAGAGCAACCTGGGRGGAATTCATGTCCCAGGGCTGGAAAAGGCGGGGTTAAATCACTCAAAATGCCTGAAAAGGGACAGGACAAAGCCTGCATGGCCACAGGGCTTCCCATGTCACCTCTTGGGGACCCCATTGTCCCCGTGGGTGGTGCAGGGACCACCAACACCTCTGGCCATGGCTGTGCCCCTCTGGCTGCACCCAGTGCAGGGATGCTGAGGTGCCTTGCTGGAATTCACCTTTGCTTTATATTTCCCTCCTGTAAAAGTCTGGGCACACCTGTGTTCCTATAGAAACAACAAATAACACTTGGTTAATGAAATCCCCTGCTTTAATTACTCCCGCTGCTGCACAGTGTGAGGGAAATGTGGAAAATAGATGTCAGTGCCTCCAGCATTAATAATTAGCCCTGACCTTAGGAAACCYGCCGAGGAGGGAGCTGCAGGGGTGGCTCATGCAGCGGCAGTTTGAGGCAAGTCTCAGAAAGTGAAAATTGAGTCCAAAAAGATGGTTTATCAGGCAACACTGAGTTCCTCTGACAGAAAAGACCACTTTAGAAACGGATATTATTGTGTGGTTTTCAGCTCATTTTAGGGAACTTTTCTATGATAATGTGATTCCAGGGCAAACTTTATAAACTTGTAAAAAGAGGGAAGTGGTTTTATCCAGGTAGTCTCTGGGTCTGTTAATACAATTTTGGAGCCAAGACTTCCCCTCCATTTTCCTCCTGAAATAAGACCAAATTGTATTTTTAAACACCATCGTGCTACCATGAAGTTACTGCTCTGCTGYAGAACTGGAATTCTGATTTTGAAATATATTAAAAATGGGCTCACACTGTGCACGTGTTCATGAATAGAGGCAGCATCTGGTTTAAYACTCAGCCTTTTACTTCAAAGGGTRTGATAGAAACAACACACAGTCCTTGTGGTTGTATTCAATGGGAGGTCATGGAAATAAYGTCCTCGAGTAGTTTTAAGTCTTAATTAACACTCATGATTTTAATTGSTGCCCTATGGCATTATCAAAGTATCACAGATATTCCGGGCAATGTGTATTTTTGTGATGTGTGTATGTGTGAATAAAAGATCTTAAACACACAGGTTAAAAACAGGTTAAACACAGGTTAAAAATGGACCCCCAAATAAAAGCTAAGGAGAAAATGAAGGCTTTGAGGAAGGATTTGGTACAGAGGGGCAAGATATTTGGTTCCTAGCAGAGAGAAGGAGCAGGCACAAGTGAAACAGCATGGACTATCCCTAGAAAGGSAGAAAAATATTGTCCAGGAGAGTAGTTCAYTGGTAGGAAAAGAGGRAAGGTGAAGCACAGGCCTGAGGRGTTTCACAGGGCAGGAAAGTGGTTTGGAATTGGATTCAGAAATKGATAAGAAGGCGACAGGGGATGTAAGCAATGTGATCCCATTTCATAAAATGAGAAGAAATGCAGTCATGAAAGTCTGTATCCACTAAAGCAAGGAGAGAAGGATTTTAAAAAAAATCCTTTAAAAGTAGCAGTCCAATGGCAAACAAAAGATGAAAGAWAAGGTGATCCCCTGTACAGGAAGAGCCGTGAGTCACCTGTGACACACACAGTGATGGGGTGATGGTGTAAGAGTGTGACACCACACACCTCTGAGGCTTTGCACTCACACAGGGGCTCTGCACCCGTTTTGTCTCTGRCATTCCACCTTCCCCACACCACTGCTGCAATCAGAGAGGACAAACCACGRCATTGCCTGGGCAAAGGTGAGGAAATGAAGATGGGGACGAAGCACATTCCTGCATTCCCGGCCGCCCCCGCGCTTTTCCATCCGCACCTGGTGAGGATGAGCAGCGAGTGGGCGTCCCCTGGCCCTGTGCCCGGAGCTCACACGACACCAACACGCTGCTCCAGGAGACAGAAACGGCCAGAGCTAACAGGGTGGAGATTCTCACCCTCCAGATCTCCACAGCTTGTATGGATTTGTCTGCGTTCACCAGTGGCAAATGGGAAAATGGGGAATTGTTTCTTGTAATATTCCAAGGACACATCCCACTCCTGTACCRTCTCCAGCTTTCTGCAGATGGAGGGGAGGGAGCTGKGCCCTTTGAGCTYCCCAGCAATGTACCTTTGTTCTCCMTTCCATATCCTTTCCCCCCTCCTTTGGCAAACGATCTGAGGAAGAACTTGGCTGTTGGGAAGGGGCTGTTGGGGCCTGTCTGTGGAGACAGCCCAACAATCCACCGTGTGCGCACATGAGCGATCCCCTCCCCTCCACGCCCTGCACAGTGAGCCAGAACAGTGGGATTGGTGGGATCTGCACAGTGAGCCAGACTCAGGGGATCAGTGGGACCTGCACAATGAGCCAGGCACAGGGGATTGGTGGGATCTGCACAGT
>NW_026624118.1:22032-23262 GCF_030028575.1 Malurus melanocephalus | reverse complement strand
GTGGGATCTGCACAGTGAGCCAGGCACAGGGGGTTGGTGGGATCTGCACAGTGAGCCAGGCACAGTGGGATTGGTGGGATCTGCACAATGAGCCAGGCACAGTGGGATTGGTGGGATCTGCACAGTGAGCCAGGCACAGGGGATTGGTGGGATCTGCACAGTGAGCCAGGCACAGTGGGATTGGTGGGATCTGCACAGTGAGCCAGGCACAGGGGATTGGTGGGTTCTGCCCGTGCTGTGCGTCAGCATGGACAGGCGACAGCGGGGTCTGGACACACCACTGTGCTCGGTTCTGGAGCCTCTTTGCTCGCCAGAGACAATCACTGCCTCTCCTGGAGCTCTGTTTATGTGGGAGCTGTAAACTCCAAACTCACAGTGAAGCTGTTCTGCCTGGTCACAACTGACAGAATTGTCCACCACAGAAAACATCGCTGARCTGTGCTACTGCCAGCTTTGTACTGCTGTTCACAGGGCTTATACACCAGCAGATTTTCCTTATGTCCTTCCACTACCTCATGCTATTCCACATTTTTCCTGGAACATCTCATCATTTCTAGGTAGCAACCATAACCTGTCCTTTTGGGATGGTTTGCTAGTGCTCATTCACAAAGAACACAAACCCTCCCTATTCCCTTTTCAYAGTCCCCCACTCTTGGGTGGTCTCTGAAGTGAAGACTCCAGTGAGCCCTGGAGCACAAATTCCCTTTTCATTGCTTTTTCAGTACTGATCATCTCTCTCCCTGCAGATAAAAGAGCGGACTCGTATTTCCAGGACTGGGAGCCAAGTTCCTTCCAGCACTGTTGTACTCACGGGGCTGTGGAGATGCATTCAGGGAGTCACAACACGGCTGCTGTCCCTGCAGATGTGTGAGTGCAGCCCAAGCAGGGACAGAAAACTGTACCTGGGACAAAAAGCCACAGTAAAAGAGATGCTGAGTTACTTTCTCAAATGCTGCCTGCACCGCTCTGTTTCAAAGCTCACAGTGCAGAGGGAATTAAATCATAGCCCTGAGCAAGGAGACTCCTCCTTTTAATCACACCTGACGATTTACTTGGAAACGGAAGAAGCAGAAAAACGCCCTTTGAAAGAGAAAAAGCTTCTAGTGGAATATGACAAAAAGGATGAATAGAACAAAGGCAAAAATGACGATTCTGGAAGTTGGCTCAGGTTTTATGAGTGATGGAAATCGTTGGGAATGCACTGAAAAAAAAAAAAAAAAAAAAAAAAAA
>NW_026624118.1:20290-21512 GCF_030028575.1 Malurus melanocephalus | reverse complement strand
TGATGGAGCTCTCAGCAGGCAGGGACTTGTTATCTCTTGGCCCTACTCACTGCTGAGTGATATGCAGATGGAGATGAATAGTCATTCTCACAAATATCCTGCAAATCAGTTGTTTTTTTTCTACTTTGTGAGGAGGCTCAAGATAGAGGTTAAAATAGAAGGCAATTCTCCTATGGGATGGTTGTTCTTTGGATATGAGTCCAATCCAGGGATGGAACACATTGGCTGTGGTAGGAGCTGAAATCAAGTGTGTGTCCTGCTCTAAAACGCAGCAGATGAAATCATGGCCAAGGTAATTTCTTTACTCCTAGCAGCTCCCTGGATCATTTTAGACAAAAGTCCTTTGGCCAAAACACCAGAATCTGCCCATCCCTCCCTGCTCTGCCATCATGCCCTCCCCTCAGCCCTTATCACTCATCCCAGTGAGCTCAGGTTCACTGAGGGAATGGGGTGTGGGCGGTTGGGCAATGACATACCTGGTCTGTGAGAGTAAATTCCTGAAAAATGGGGCAGGGTCAGCCCCTGGGGGAGCTCACATTCCAAGGATTTCTCAGTTCTGTAACTGTTCTCTTGGGCTTCACCCTGGGGGAAAGCGCTTGCCTTGATGCAAGAAGCTCCTCTGCAGATTCCAGCACGTCTGGTATGCTCTGATGGAGCACAGAAACATCTGGAGGCAGGAGCTGTCTCTGGATTTGAGTGATGAAGTGCTCTGCTCCYGATCCAGGGGTAGGCAGACCCTTCCCTCCCCTCCTGCAACCAYAGCTGGGAAATGACCACATCAACATTCCTGGATTATTCCTTGGATATCCGCTGAAACAGAACTCACAGCTTTTCATTAGCTTGTGGCTACAGAAATTCCTGCTCACTAAATGGCCAATCATTTTCATAATCCCAGAGCAAATAYTCGCACCTCAGGTGTAATTATGAAAGCCAAATGATGCAGGCACAAGGCACTCCTTCCTTCCTCGACCTTTTTTTCCTTCTTAGCTGGGCTGCTCCCATTCCAAAGCCTGGAGTGCTGCCAGGGCTCAGCGTGGTGTGAGCACATGGAGATGCCACCAGGGCAGGGTTCTCAGAGGACCAAATCTGTGCTGATGGGAGATGTCAACAAGCACCTCATCTCCCTCTTTGTAGAGCCCACATAGAAACCCAGCCCCATGGGCAGGAGGCCCAGTGCTGCTCCAGTCCTTCCCTGGATGGGATCACTTAAAGCCTTTGAAAA